>NC_085136.1:130468647-130490632 GCF_035046485.1 Aedes albopictus | reverse complement strand
GACCTCCATTAAATCTCCTAGTAACTCTCCCTTCTTAAACTTCTTTGCATTCTTGTACTCCATTTAGGTAATGAACTGAATCCATTTAGGTAATGAATCCATTTAGGTAAAAATTCTATTTAGGCAGTCCCGACTCGTTACCTAAATGGAGGTTTTGGTGTAAAGAGATTTCGGAGGAATCGTTGGAGAAATTTTTGAAAGCATATTTGAAAGATTTTATTATAAACCCTGGGTAAAATTTTTGATTGCATTTGTGCGACAATATTCTGAAGAACTTCAAAGAGGAATATCTGATGAAATCTATGCCAGATTTTCTAAAATAATTCTGTTTTTTTTTTAAAGAAATTTCAGAATGATTCTTAGGAGGATTTTTTAAGAATATTTCAAAATGAAATTTCCTCATTTTTCTTGGGGTGGAAATTCCGGAGGGATGCTCGAAGAACTTTTTCTGGAATCCTTGGAAAAATTTCTGTGAAATTTTCTGGAAAATTTTCTGACTAATTCCCGACGACATTTTTGAAGGCATTTTTCAAGAATTTCCGGAAGGATATGCTGTAGAAATTTGTGAATAAATAAAAAATCTAGAGTAACCACTAATTACATCCTGCACAATTTTTCGAAAAAAAATCCCTGGGAACGTCCATGAATTACGCCACACTTAGAGAGAAGAGGGAGAGCGTGCCTGCAACGTGTGACAACTTATTCAAAAATTGTGATATAGGGGGAGGGGAGGAGTCCTTGAAGAATTTTCGGAAGGATATCGTGATGAATGAATAACTAGAGTAACTTCTAAATCTACAAATTTTCGAAAGAATCCCTAAGAACGTCCAGTCCGTGTGACAACATAAACAAAAAAAATTGGAGGCTTTATATAAATAATGTGATATAGTGGGGATGGGGATTGAAAATAGGCAGTTTCTGCGCGACGTAATCAATGGTGGCTCCCCTGGAGGAATTTCCTAAAACATCAATTTCCGAAGTAATTCATACAATAAAGTAATTCTTTTCTAATTTTTTTCGTTTGGCAAAGCAAATACCCATGCAAATGGTATTTCCGAAACGGTTTTGGCTTGCACAGCGTAACAAAAATTAACTTTTGGCCCGTCTCAAGAGTAAACTTATGTGTCTCGGACAGATTTTGGGCCGCTGAATCTGCATCCGTTGGAACATGAAATGTCTGTGGGCATTTTTCGGGCAGGTAAACATAAGCTGAGATATTCGTTAAACCTGATCTTTTCGACGTTATGCATCAAAATAATGCATAATGCATATGAATTGTCATTACATAAAAGAATGATAGTATTTCTGAAAATAATGCCAGAGATTTGATTGAAAATGTGCTTGCAGGACATTTTCTCGAAATCATTGAGAAACAGATGGTCCGGTCTGACTTAACGCCAACCAAATAGAAAAGGCAATTTTTTCGATTTTTGTAAAATTCTAAAAGGCCAATATGCACAGCCAAACCATATTCTTATTAAAATTTCAATCAATCATCTGAGGAAACATGTTTTCTGATATATCATGCCAGGAAAATTAAAAAAAATGTTTCGAATTTTTGTACTTGACGAAACAGTAAAAAAAGTAGGTTGTGCAGGAGTTTTGAAAGTTATTTTTTCATTTTGAACATTCTTTTCTAAATTTAAAAAAAAGCACTGTGGGAATTTCTAAAATTAAACATGAAAAAACTATCTTAATGAATCCTGGGTGATTTTTATGTAAAAGTGGGTGAATCTGCTAGATAAAATTTTCCAAAGAATCCCTAAAGAAACGCCGGAAAATTTTTTTGGAAGATTTTTTGGACAATACCTGAAAGAATTTCTGAAAGATTTTCTTAAAAAATCCCTGGAGAAATTTCTTTAAAAATATCGAGAGGAATTTTGAAACAATCCTAAGATAAATTTCCCGAAGAGCTTAGTGTGCATCTTGAAATAACCCTGATGACACCACTGACTGTCTGCTTCCCAACTGCCACCACGCAATTGCATAACGTTTCAGGGGGAACAGCAATAACGATTTTCCTACGTGAAACTGTGCAAACACAAAAAGCAAAAGTTCAAGTTCACCTTCGCTTGGGAAAATGTCACCAGGAAACTTGCGCAGCACCCGCTTCTGAATGCTCCTGCTGCCGCTGCGAGCTAGATCGATGAAAACGTGCATTGCTGAATGCATTTTCCAGAACATTTCTCTTCCATTTCGCTGTGGCACCCCCGTGCATGGTGCTGTGGATGGGCATGGGACTTGGGAGGGGACGAAGGAAATGACAAGAGTCAGGACAATTTCCTATTGGTGATTTCGTTTTCGCTTTTTTTGCCATTGGGCTTTTACCTACGTACCTAAAAGCTTTTAGCCTAGATTTCTTTCACTGTTACCGCTTGTTATTTTTTTCAGATTTATTCTCGCAAAATGCAGTCATTGATACAAGGGTGCAGCAGATAGAATATGGGTATTTACGCTGTTGCAACAGCAAAATTGGATTTTTCTTATCACGCAACTTTCGGTAAATTACTGTGTGGCACCCCAGAAACCCGGTTCGGTACCTAACAACGTTGAGTAGGCAGATGCATAGAATGATGGGACAAAATTATGAGTAATGGGTTGTAAAATTGCGTTTAAAAATAGCATCTTTTACATGCAATCACTACCGTCGTTGCACGCTGCCGCGCGCCTCGAGTTCCGACCGCTTTCGGCGTGCGGGGGCGGAGAATCCATTCAGTCGACCGAGCAACAAAAACCACCTTGCGCCTGCACAGGAAAGGCAATTTCTTATGCACTGTGATGTGTGGGATGATGGTATCAAATCTATGCATTATTTTACCCGCTAGCCGCCAAGTGAGTGGAAGAACTGTTTTGTATGCAATTACTTATGTAACATAGTCGCGGTAAATGACGCTTTTTTTCCCTCTACAGCACAATTGATGGCAGGTTGCATGGACAATTGTAGAGGATTACCGGTGACTGGGAGGCACTCGGACGTAATATAAAACGGAAGTTTGTACCTGTATTATAGTGGGATCTTCCTTTAGCGGAGAAAAATGGAGCAGGTGCCATATATAGCCGATGTTGTAAACGCACCAGAATTCAGCAAGACTATCCTGAGGGGGACGCGTCAGTCCCCAGTCAGTCCAGAAAGTTTTCGTAAAGGAAATTTTCAGGACTTTATTGGGCTTAGAATATCTTCGTGCCTGCAACACAACTTCCTCCTATTTGCGCATACAATATCTCTGAACATTGCCTTTCGCAATTCTGGGATAAGCCCTTCCACGCCCCTGGAAGATTTTTTTCTCAGGATTCCGTGAGATCTCGCTCAGGATTTTGGAGCAGTCCATCTCTATATTTTGGGAGAACAATTTTTATTCTTCTACAGAATAGTTCTCGCGATTCTGGGAGAGTCCTTCTCAGGATTTTGTGTGAGTCAACCTCAGAATCCTATGGAGTTGTTCTGGAGTAATTTATTCAGATAAATTACAACCTTAGGGATTCTGGAAGAAACCACATCAGAACTTTGTTAGAATCCCCCTAAAGATCCTGGGGAATCTCGCTCAGGACTCTGAGATCATCTCTCTCCGGAATCTGGAGTAATTTCACAGAATTCTGGGAAACCCCTCCCACGGTTCTAGGAACCATCTCCAAGGATTCTGGGATAACTCAAGATTCTGGAGCAAACTATATCACAATTTTGTTAAAATTTTTGATAGGATTTTGAACCTCTTCGAATTAGGAATTTTTTTTTCATGGTTCTAGGGAATATCACCCAAGATTCTGGGATAATAACTCTCTGGTTTATGGAGAAATTTAAATCACAATTCTGTTAAAATCCTTTTCTGGATTCTGAAGTTAAGGCAGCATCCATTTATTACGTAACGTTAAAATCGACATTTTTTGACCCCCCCCCCACTCCCCCCTCCATAACGCTTTTTTGTATGAAAACCCGAAAATTTTTGTATGGGCCGTAACGCTCGGCCATACTCCCCCTCCCCTTTTATCATTCTGTGGAAAGCTATCTCATAATTCCAGAACCCCTTTTCGGAATCTAGAAAAATCACTCTCGGAATTCTGGAAATTATACCTCTCACAATTCTGGGGTTTGATTTTTTTTTTTCAAATTCTGTGAGATGGGGTCTTTCTCTCAGGATTCTGCGAGAATCCCTTCTAAAGTTTTCAAAGAATCCTTCTGTGGATTCTAGAAGCATCCGTTTCAGGAATCTGGAAGAATCCATTGCAGGATTCTGGAAGAATCCGTTTCAGGATTCAGAAAGAATCCGTTTCAGTACTCTAGGGGGTCATTCTAAAGATTGTAGAGAATCCCTCTTAAGATTCTTAGAGAATCGTTCCCGGGATTCTGCGACAATCTTTCTCAGGATTCTGAAGAAAACCATCCAGGGATACTGTGAAATGAGTAATTCCTCACAGGATTCTGAGACAATGCCTCTTAAAATTCCTAATAAAAATCTTACTTAGGATTCTAGAAAAATTCTTTTCAGGATTCCGGAAAAATCTTTTTCAGGATTCTTTAAAAAAAAACGGGATTCTGGCAGGATCCTTACAGAATCCGTTTCAGGATTTTGGCAGAATCCGTTTCAGGATTCTGGAAGAGTCCGTTTCAGGAATCTGAAAGAATCCGTATCAGGATTCTGGAAGAACCCGTATAAGGATTCTGGAAGAATCCGTTTCTAGATTCTGAAAGAATCCGTTTCAGGATTCTGAAAGAATCCGTTTCAGGATTTTGAAAGAATCCGTTTCAGGATTCTGAAAGAATCCGTTTCAGGATTCTGAAAGAATCCGTTTCAGGATTCTGAAAGAATCCGTTTCAGGATTCTGAAAGAATCCGTTTCAGGATTCTGAAAGAATCCGTTTCAGGATTCTGAAAGAATCCGTTTCAGGATTCTGAAAGAATCCGTTTCAGGATTCTGAAAGAATCCGTTTCAGGATTCTGAAAGAATCCGTTCCAGGATTCTGAAAGAATCCGTTCCAGGATTCTGAAAGAATCCGTTCCAGGATTCTGAAAGAATCCGTTCCAGGATTCTGAAAGAATCCGTTCCAGGATTCTGAAAGAATCCGTTCCAGGATTCTGAAAGAATCCGTTCCAGGATTCTGAAAGAATCCGTTCCAGGATTCAGAAAGAATCCGTTCCAGGATTCTGAAAGAATCCGTTCCAGGATTCTGAAAGAATCCGTTCCAGGATTCTGAAAGAATCCGTTCCAGGATTCTGAAAGAATCCGTTCCAGGATTCTGAAAGAATCCGTTCCAGGATTCTGAAAGAATCCGTTCCAGGATTCTGAAAGAATCCGTTCCAGGATTCTGAAAGAATCCGTTCCAGGATTCTGAAAGAATCCGTTCCAGGATTCTGAAAGAATCCGTTCCAGGATTCTGAAAGAATCCGTTCCAGGATTCTGAAAGAATCCGTTCCAGGATTCTGAAAGAATCCGTTCCAGGATTCTGAAAGAATCCGTTCCAGGATTCTGAAAGAATCCGTTTCAGGATTCTGAAAGAATCCGTTTCAGGATTCTGAAAGAATCCGTTTCAGGATTCTGAAAGAATCCGTTTCAGGATTCTGAAAGAATCCGTTTCAGGATTCTGAAAGAATCCGTTTCAGGATTCTGAAAGAATCCGTTCCAGGATTCTGAAAGAATCCGTTCCAGGTTTCTGAAAGAATCCGTTCCAGGATTCTGAAAGAATCCGTTCCAGGATTCTGAAAGAATCCGTTTCAGGATTCTTGAAGAATCCGTTTCAGGATTCTGAAAGAATCCGTTTCCGGATTCTGAAACAATCCGTTTCGGAATTTTGAAAGAATCCATTTTAGGATTCTAAAAGAATCCGTTTCAGGATTCTAAAAGAATCCGTTTCAGGATTCTGAAACAATCCGTTTCGGAATTTTGAAAGAATCCATTTTAGGATTCTAAAAGAATACGTTTCAGGATTCTAAAAGAATCCGTTTCAGGATTCTCGAAGAATCCACCTCGTTCCAGGACTCTGGAAGAATTCGTTCCAGGATACTGGAAGAATTAGTGCCAGGATTCTGTAAGAATTCGTTCCTGGATATCGGAAGGAAACGTTTTAGGATTCTTGAAGAATCTGTTTCAGGATTCTGATAGAGCTGCTCTCAAAAATATGTAGTGATCCCTCCCAGTATTCTGTGGTAATACTTCTCATAATACTAGCGTAGTCTCCTTCAACATTCTGGAGAAAACCGGCACAAATTTCTATGAAAATTCATCTTTGAATTTAGGGAGAATTCCTTTTTCGATTCTCATAACTTTCTGGATATCTAAAAAATTAGTAGGAATCCCTCTTAGAATTCTGGAAGAATTCCTCTCAGGATTGTAGAGAATCCCTCTTAGGATTCTGGGAGAATCTTTCTCAGGATGCTTAGGCAATATCTCTCAGGATTCTGCAGGAATCCATCTGAGGATACTGAGGAAATCTATTTCAGTATTCTGAGAATCTTTCTCAAGATTATGGGGTAAGCCCTATCAGAAATAAGGAGTTATCATTTGCCGGATATTTTGAAAATCCCTCTCAGATTTCAGAGAGAACTCAAAAACTGAGAGTATGAGAAACTTCACATTGATTCCTTAGCAGCCACGGTGGTGCAGAGGGCCGAGTTGAAAGATCTCCTTTCTGGGAGATTGCCAGCCATCACTTTGACCTGTGGCCAGGTCAAATTCCTGTCGACTTTCTTTATTTCATTGTTGAGGCTGCGCCGCCAGGAGCCTCCGGATCTGCCTCTGCTGCGATGTCCTGCCGGGTTCCAATATAACGCTTGCTTGCGGATTTAGTTTCCGCCCCTGCGTAGAGTGTGGTTGATCCACCTCCGCTTTCGCTCCCGAATTTCTGTCGCTATAGGCTTTTGATAACATCGACGGTTGTGAGGCCACCATGCACGAACTATATACTGCAGTCTGCCGTAATTCTGCAAAGTGACGTAAGTGTTGGAAACTAAAGTTTGTGTAATTTGCTTCAGTGTAAAGTCTAGTGAGTTCCGAGTTCTCCTTAGTTTTAATAGCATTCAATTGTAAGCAGTCAGATTTTTTCCGCTACATAATCAGATGTAGCTAGTGACTGTAATTACCGATTTCGACCGTTAGGAGAGTCGCGTCTCGAGAAACCTATTTATGAGACAATGATGTAAGTTTTCATGAATAATCGTAATGAACCAGTGAAATAAATTGAAATTCGTTGCAGTCTCGAAGCTGCTGTAATCGTAAGCTGCCATCGAGAAGTTTCTTCGTTTCCGAGAAAGTTGCGCCCCTAACAGTAAGCTCCATTCAAAATTTCGATATTTTTTGGTATATTATATATAATATCCGGGGTAAAAATAACACTGTGGTGTTCCTGCTGTATTAGAATGCAAGATCTAGTCGTAAACTGTCATCTATGGAAAGAAACTTAGAGGATTAGCAAGAGGCATCTATTGATGAAGACCTGTAGCCGTTCTCCAATGATACACACCAAGTTTCACTGGTGTACAGCAGCGCAGATTAGATTGCACGTTCGAGTTGAAAATACGGATTTTGGTGCGTTGGTTCATACATTTCTTAAACTCGCAAAAGCAGACCTCGCCTTCTTGGTCCGTGCACCTATGCCGATCTTGGTGCCACTATCGGCCGTTACTTGTCTACCAAGATATTGGAAGCTTTCAACAATTCTCCGCTACTTGCCTAGCAACCGTGAAGCTCGATTTGGTCTTGTTGATGTTGACGGTAAGACCTGCCGCCAAAGAGTCGATCTGCAACTCTGTCCTCCGTTGTAGCCCCAAAAGCCATAAACCTATTCATTTTTCATCCATCATCGACATACTAAATTTCCCCACTCTAGCTTGAATCGTCAGCAATTTAATGTTCATCAAACAGCAGATCATGAAACTTTCCGAATTCAATCAACCTATCTCTGCACCAACAGTGTTGTCTCGTGCCATATTATACAAATGACGCTCTCTATAGTCAATAATCGGCGTCTGAGGCCGCCTGCATTGTGCATACATCTGTCTCTGCTTGCTGAAATGTTTGCCTTTTGGCACGCTTTGTCAATTGAGTGAGCCAAACTTTGTCAAAAAAAGAAGGCAACCAAAAAAAAAACTGAAATTGTTCGCGCTCGACGATTTCAGCGGTGGCTGTTTTTTCCTACTTCTTCAACCAAAATAACCACCGAACGGGGTTCTTTTGTGGGTATAATTAATAATCATCGGGATTTATTTGCAATCAAATCACATGCCTGGTTTGTGGCTTGTTAGCAAAATCTTTTAACACCTACCACTGGACAGGATGAGTTGGTCGTTTTCTATATGCGGTAAAATTACGATAAATATGGCTATAGGAAAAGAACGGGTGGCTAATTGGGCACGTGTACTGATTTGCTGTCTAAAAATATCATGAATGATTGGAAAATGTTCATTCACGAAGTGACGAAAAAAGTGTTGTTTATTTTTATTTTTGTCTGACTCAATTTCATTTAAAACTATTACTACCATCATTTCCATGTTCTGGCATATCATCGTGCAAAGGCAACAATTGGACTAGAGCTTTTTTATCCTTAGGAACGTCAGGGAATTCCTAAATAATAATAATACTAGTCTTTACTTTCTGTCTGTCAGTCTGACTCTTATGGATTTGGAAACTACTAAACCGATTGGCGTGAAAATTAGCATGAATGGTTTTTTAGGAAGGGATAATTACTTAAGATGGTTTGAGACCTCTCCCCCTCTGAAAAGAGACAATGAAACGGAAATTTCCGCATAGCTTGAGAAGCAATCAACCAAATGGAACCAAATTTGTCAAGTAGAGGTTTTATAAGGCAAGAAATGTTTTCATGGTAGTTAGTAACCCCTCCTCCAGATGGCGGCTCCCAGAGAGGAAGAGCGATACGAACGGCGGGTGGTGTTCGTCTTAAGCCGTGCTTAAGACCGAGATAAGAGCAAGCAAAAAGGCCTGCTTTGAGGGTCTTTGTCAGAGTGCCAATACGAACCCGTGGGGTGACGCCTACAGGATCGTTATGGCCAAGACGAGAGGTGTGATGGCTCCTACAGAGCAATCTCCAGAGATGTTGGAGGAGATCATTGGAGGACTTTTTCCGCGTCATGATCCTAGTCCTTGGCCTCCTTTCGTAGGACAGCCGGGGACTGGGGCTGGCGATGAGGAAAGGGTCACCGATGTGGAACTTGCGGGGATAGCTAAGTCTATCCGGACGGAGTTCCGAACCTGGCCTTAAAAGTAGCTATTGCAGAGGCTCCCGAGATGTTCAGGTCTACTATGCTGAAATGCCTGGACGAGAGAGTTTTCTCAGAAGCTTGGAAGAGGCAAAGCCTGGTACTATTGCCAAAGCCGGGGAAACCACCCGGAGATCCGTCGGCATATAGACCAATATGCTTGATTGACACAGCGGGGAAGGTGCTCGAAAAGATCATCCTCAATAGAATGTTGAGGTTCACCGAGGGCAAAAATGGTCTTTCGAGCAACCAGTACGGCTTCCGGAAGGGGAGGTCCACCGTGGACGCTATCTTGTCGGTTACAAAAACCGCCGAGAAAGCACTCGAGCCTAAGAGGAGGGGAATTCGCTTTTGCGCGGTAGTGACTCTGAATGTAAGGAATGCGTTTAATAGCGCCAGCTGGTCTGCTATTGCCGATGCGCTCTTGCGTCTGGGGATACCGAAGTACCTGTACAAGATTCTCGGAAGTTACTTTCAGAATCGAGTACTCGTCTACGACACGGAGGTGGGTCGAAAGTGCTTTCACATAACCTCAGGAGTCCCGCAAGGTTCCATCCTGGGTCCGGTGTTATGGAATGTCATGTACTACGAGGTGTTGAGGTTAGAGTACCCAGTGGGAGTGGAGATTGTCGGATTTGCCGACGACATTACGCTCGAAGTCTACGGTAAAACAATCGAGGAGGTGAAGTTGACTACCGACCACTTGATCAAGGTTGTGGAGGCATGGATGCGATCCAGGAAACTGGAGCTGGCTCACCACAAGACAGAGGTGACGGTTGTTAACAACCGGAAGTCGGAGCAGCAGACGGAGATCAGTGTAGGAGAGTGCACTATCCTGTCAAAGCGCTCCGTCAAACACTTGGGCGTGATGATCGACGATAAGCTTACCTTATGGCGGTATGGCGGCCCGGCGTGGGGCACCGCGCTAAGTACTAAATGCTACCGACGGAAGCTGGAAAGTACTTACAGGCTTATGTGCCTGAGGGTTGCGAGCGCATACCGTACCGTGTCACACGACGCTGTCCGCGTCATTACTGGTATGGTGCCTATCAGCATTCTTATCAGTGAGGACATGGAGTGCTTCGAAATGCGCGGCACAAGAGGCATACGCAGGACTGCCAGGATGGTCTCTATGGTAAAATGGCAGCGCGCGTGGGACAAGTTCCACCAAAGGAAGGTGGACCCATAGGTTGATATCGAGGGTAGATAGTTGGATTAATAGACGCCATGGGGAAGTTACATTCCACCTGACACAGGTCCTTACAGGTCATGGTTGCTTCCGACAGTATCTACACCGTTTCGGGCATGCGGATTCTTCCGAATGCCCAGTGTGCAATGGTTTAGAGGAAACGGCGGAACACGTTTTGTTCGTGTGCCCGCGTGTTCGCACAATGCGTGACCGCATGCTTGCCACATGCGGGGAGGACACAAACCCGGACAACTTGGTCCAGAGGATGTGTAGGGATGAGTTTGGCTGGAACGCCGTTTCAACGGCTATCACCCTTATCGGCTGGGAGCTACAGAGGAGGTGGCGCGTGGACTCAGAGAATGGCTAGTCCAGATGCAGTACAAGAGGTGGTCCACGGGTTCGGAGTCGGCTTCGTAGGTCATACCGGTGCCCTGCGCTCGAGATCAACCCTTACAGCGATTAAGTGGCCGCGGAGAGGAAGTCCCGGTAGCGGTGCTGTCGTGGCGTCGGTCTACTTGGAACCGAGCCCGCGGTTGGAAAGAGGTCCCCGGCAAGGGTCGGGGCAGGCTGTCAGCAACCTTCTGGTGCAGCTGATAGGGCATGAATGGTAGTTGAACCCTTGCCTTCAGCAGGTCAGATCAGGTTGCACGTGGGCATCAGTTCTTGATGTCTGCAAAGCAGTTGGGTGCGGGCGGGGTTGACCCTGCCCGCCTTCCGAGGACAAAGGGAGTGGCGAGGACCACTCGGGAAACTGGCTAAGCGCCAGCATGTTACCGCGATGGACTCTCCAGGGCGAGTCATCGATGTTCGTTGCTGCAGGCTACGCAGCTAACCTTGTGAGTGCGATGTGCACTAGCCCCTCTCTGAAGCAATACCTTCTTGGTGGTTCCGGAGAGACGTAGGGTTTGGCGACCATTGGAATGGTTTAGTGGGTACGAGGAGAGAGTAGTCCTGGCTTTTACTTTTGTTGTAGAAGACGGCCTCAGCCCCACACTACCCTAACCTTCCTGTTAGGGTGTCTGTTGAGCAGATTGTCCCCCTATGGTTTAGAAGAAATGAAAAAAAAGATGGCAGCTCCCATACAAAAGAAGCAGAAACCATTACGCATAACTTGAGGACCAATTAACCAAATCGAACCAAATTTGGAATGTTCAGGTTTTAGAATAAATCTTTCAAATCTACAAGAATAACTTTGTGTTTTTGCTATGAATAATAGCATTACATAAGTTAGTGGGATCCGCGGAGCTCTTGAAATCTACAATGTCATTTATAGACACAATAGGGATATTCTTGGTCAGCCAAACTATCTTGGAATTTAGAACTTCAGGTCTACACTCGTAACAGTAGCCATATCTGTTATTCTGAGTAACGTTACATAATCAACCGCGGTTACTGGACCAACCTCAAGTCTACTTGGTATTACTATAAACCTTTGAGACATTCAGGGTTGTCCAAACTGTTCAAATCTACCAGAATAACTTTATGTGTTTTCACCATAAATAATAGCATTGCATAATTTACTGTGGTCCGTGAAGCTCTTGAAATCTCAAATGTAATTTAGACATACTATAGGGATATTCCAGATCAGCCAAAGTGCTTTTGAGTTCAGAACTTCAGGTCTACATCCGTAACAGCAGCCATAGCAGCTACACTGAGTAACGTTGCATAACCATGGGAATTATACCAATCTGAAGTCTACTTGATGTTATTATAAACCTTTGGGACATTCAGAGTCGTTCAAACTGTCCTATAATGAACTCGTTCAAGTCTACAAGAATTACTTTGTGTTTGTGTTTTCGCCATAAATAATAACATTACATAATCTGCTGGATTCCGTGAAGCTCTTGATATCTCAAATGTCATTTAGAGACACTATCGGTATATTCCAGGTCAGCCAAACTACCTTGGAGTTTAGAGTCTACACTCGTAACGGTAGCCATATCTGATATACTGAGTAACGTTGCATAATCAACCGTAATCCTCCTGGAATTTCATGAATCATTCTAAAATAGTTTTGAAATATTCCAGATCAAACTACTTCGGAGACCATAGCATCAGTTCTACACTTGTAATAATAGCTTTGGCCAGTACGTTAAGTAGTTTTAGATCCATCTGCTGTATTTACCAAAGTAGTTCGAGGAACAATAAGCGTTGTTATATATTTTTAGGATATTATGGGCCATGCTTACTGTTATGGAGCTTAGTTTTATAAAAAAAACAACTACTGTAACATGAGGTGATTTTGTTTTAGATAGTAACGTTACACAACCAAATAGGATCCATGAGCCTTTTAATTCTCAAGGGTAACTTCATGAAATATTTGTGATAATTTAAGTCATCCAATCTTCCATGGAGTATACAACTTTATATCTACACCTGCTACACTAAATAATGATACATAATGAACCATATTTACTTATATTCTACAGAGACTAGTGGGAATTGTTTTGTACCTTTGAAACATTTGTGCTGTAAAAGGTTTCGTTAACTAGTCTAACCCATCCAGATCCGTGAACTTCTGTAAACATAATGGTTGATTTCCGACCGTCTCGATAATTTATGGGACTTTTTGGCGCTATATCGGTCTTCGGGTTTAAAAAGAATCGATTAGGTTAAAAGCCGACGTTTATAATGTTTATTCATTCATCCTCAAGGCAAACTACAAATTTCACATTTTGTCACTGATTAACATATAACATACAAATTATACAAATTACTTAAACCAAACTCAGAGCCATTCCGAGATATTTCAGGTTTACTAAACGTCCCTACAACCAAGAACTTGCTGCAGATGCTATATTTTTAACATCATAATAGTTTGGATGACCCCAGCCAGATGATGTCCATTGAACATTCAGAAGATTCATTGGGCATGATAGAGTGCAAATCGTAGCTTTGTATAGTGAAACAAAATTTCGTTACGCCCGTAGACTGTAGGATTTAAACTCAAGAGCGATTTGGATGACCTAGAATATCCCTACTGTTCTGATGCTGTATTTTGATCTTCCAGAAGACTTACTGGACATGATAGATTACAAATCGAAGCTTTGTTCAATGAAAGAAGCTACCATTACACTCGTAGGCTTCAGGGTCTGAACTCAAGAACAATTTGGATAACCTAGGATATCCCAACTATTCTGATACTGATTTTTGAACTTCCAGAAGACTTACTGGATATAATAGATTACAAATCGTAGCTTTGCATAACAAAAGAAGTTACCGTTACACCCGTAGACTTTAGGATCTAAAGTCAAAAACAATTTGGATGATTAAGGATATCCCAAATTATCTTATACTGTCTATTGAACTTTCAGAAGACTTACTGGAAAGATAGATTACAAATCGTAGCTTTGTATAATGAAAGAAGTTACCGTTACACGTGTATATTTTAAGATTGAAACTCAAGAACAGTTTCGATGGCTTAGTGTATCCAGAAAAAATATTCTGCATCATATTCTACCCTTTCTATGCTATTGAGCACCAAAACCACGGAAAAACGTAAAAAAAACTCCTAAATAACGCTTGAAAAATAAAACAACTTCAAAGGGTTAGGCAAATGGAACCATCGGCATGTATTGTATTGTCCGGCTCGTCACAAGCCGGAAAGTTTGAGCTTCAAGTAATCCATATCGTTGTGGATAGTTCTTGCTTACGCATTTTAATGTAATGATATAATTATTAGCTCATTGATCTCTACAAGAGAAAAACAAACAAATCACATTAAATCAAAACCAGTATTATCGTGCATAATACAGGAAACCTAAAACCAATCAAAACAAACAACCGCAGAGCAAGAGATTTTCGCTTTTATTGTCTTACAATTGCTGTAGGTATGTACAACACAATGTACAACAGCAGCCCCATCGCGGTTTGTTTCGATTCAAAACTACGGCTGCATAACGTGAAAACCGTTTACGTCTTTTTTTTTTCTGCTGTTTTGCACTTCTGTAGCTTTAGCTGCTATGTAGTGACCCTGACTGAGTTGCTGGTGGTTTCTGGTCGCAATTTTAATTACCAAGTACACCACCGTGTACACACAATACCAAGTTGATGATGTGTATTTGGTTATGTGTTACAAGTTATTTGAATTTCGGTACAATTTCATATATATAAAAGTTGTACGAAGAATATTGAAGAATTGCAAAAACCCAACCATTCAGAACTCTTCCGAACATGACTCAGAGTGCTCTCTCCTAGCCATTACTCATCGGCATGGCCCTCTCTATCAGGAAATAAGCCCCGGTTCAGCAGAATAATAACACCTGAGCGCACGTTCAACCGTGATAGATCGGCCGGTGTCATCTCATTAGGGTATTATCAAGCATCGACCGCAAACGTGAAACTTACAATTGGCACGAAGTGATCGCGACGCGACTGACTGCTACTCACTCACCACATCCAGGTGGAGGGCTTAACTTTTTAAACAACCCCTGTCAACCACAAGTCTCTCCCGTGCAATCTTCTTATCGGGCTTAAGTTTGTCATTTGTGGTATATTGGAGAGACAGTTTTGTGGGTGGTACTCCTCGTGACTGGTCGATGCATCCGCGAGTAGGAAAAAAAATCAAAATCAAAAACACAAACTGGTGTCATCTGAATGTGACTCGTGACTAAGATGATGGTCCATTGTTGAAATTTTCCTTTTGGTTATTTTTGTGTGATGGTGTAATGTGGAACGCGTATCAATCAAGAAGCAGCTACAGTGTGACAAATGGCAAGTTATAATGATAGATTGCTTGAACAAAAACGTACTCTTAGAAAACATCATTTTTTTCAGAAATTTTATTCATTTATTTAGTTCAATATCAAATTCATGATAACACTGAATCAACAATTTGCTGCCATAATACTCGATTTGTAGCTGCAGCTCTCCAACGTCGGTCACGCCCAACGCTCACCAGACCACGCTCCACGTCTTCTTGTAACAACCGGATGGTTAGCAAACACCAACTTTGCAGGGTTGTTGTCCGACATTCTTGCAACATACCCTGCCTACCGTATCCGACCAGCTTTGGCCACTTTCAGGATGTTGGGTTCACCGTAAAATGCAGCGATCTCGTGATTCATCCTTCGCCTCCACACACCGCTCTTTTGAACGCCGCCTAAGATCGTTCTTAGCACGCGTCGCTCGAAAACTCCGAGTGCTTGCAGGTCCTCCTCGAGCATCGTCCATGTCTCGTGTCCGTAGAGGACCACCGGTCTTATGAGCGTCTTGTACGTGGTACATTTGGTGCGGAGGTGAATCTTTTTTGACCGCAGTTTCTTCTGGAGCCCGTAGTATGCCCGACTTCCGCTGATGATGCGCCTCCGAATTTCACGGCTCACGTTGTTGTCAGCCGTCAGTAAGGATCCGAGGTAGACGAGATCCTCCACCACGTCGAAAGTATCCCCGTCGGTTCCGGCTACCAGCATGTACTTTGTTTTTGAGGCATTCACCACCAGTCCGACCTTTGCTGCTTCGACGGGTGTACAGCTCTGCCACCGTTCCAAATGTTCTGGCGATAATGTCCATATCGTCCGCAAAGCACACAAATTGATTGGATTTTGTGAAAATCGTTACCCGGCTGTTGAGCCCGGCTCGTCGCATAACACCTTCCAAGGCGATGTTGAAATGTAGGCAGGAGAGTCCATGCATCACCTTGTCGTAGTCCCCGTCGAGATTCGAATGAAGTGGATAGTTTACCCGAAATCCTTACGCTGTTCTGCACACCGTCCATCGTTGCTCTTATCAGTCTGGTAAGCATCCCGAGAAAGCTGTTCTCGTCCATGATTTTCCATAGCTCTATGCAGTCGATACTGTCGTATGCCGCCTTGAAGTCGATAAACAGGTGGTGCGTTGGGACCCGGTATTCTCAGCTTTTCTGGAGGATTTGCCGTACGGTGAAGATCTGGTCCGTTGTCGACCGGCCGTCGATGAAACCGGCTTGGTAACTTCCCACTAACTCATTTACTTTAGGTGAAAGACAGCGGAAGATGATCTGGGATAGCACTTTGTAGGCGGCATTCAAAATGAATGGTGATCGCTTGAAAGATCTCACACATTAACTTGTCGCCTTTCTTGTGGATGGGACAGATTATCCCCTTCCTTGCACTCCACCGGTAGCTATTTGGTTTTACAGATCTTGACTACTAACCGGTGCAGACAGGTGGCCAACTTTTCCGGGCCTATCTTGATGAGTTCTGCTGCAATACCGTCCTTTCCAGCCGCTTTGTTGTTTTTGAGCTGGTCATTTCCTCCGCTGCCTTGATCCCCCGTGCCTACATTCTCTTCGCCATTCAGGTGCTCGTCGAAGTGCTGCTTCCACCTTTCGATCACCTCACGTTTGTCCATCAGGAGGCTGCCGTCCTTATCCCTGCAGATTTCGGCTTGTGGCACGAAGCCTTCGCGGGATGCGTTGAGTTTCTGGTAGAACTGACTTGTTTCTTGTGAGCGGCACAGCAGTTCCATTTCCTCGCACTCCGCTTGTTCCAGGCGGCGCTTTTTCTCCCGGAAGAGACGGGTCTTCTGCTTCCGTTTTTTTGTCTGTATCGCTCCACATTCTGTCGGGTTCCATGCTGTAGCATTACCGCCCGCGCTGCGTCCTTCTCCTCCAGAACCGCTCTACACTCCTCGCCGAATCAATCGTTTCGTCAAGTCCGTTCTACGTACCCGGTAGTGCTCTCGGCTACGTTGTTGATGGCTGCTTTTACTGTACTCCAGCAGTCCTCTAGAGGGGCCACATTGAGCACACCCTCGTCCTGCAACGCTGCCTCGAGATCTGCGCGTATTCAGTGGCGACATCTGGTTGCTTCAGTCGCTCTAGCTAGATCGTACCGGAGCGGCCGCCGGTACTGTACATTGTTGATAACGGGGAGTTTTGGGTGTTTTCAGAAATTTAAAAGCAGTTATTTCTACGTTGAAAACAATGAGAAACCAAACGTTTCATATATTTTAACGTATCTCCGCAAAAGAAGTGTCAAAAATATAGAAATGGTTGGTTTTTGCTTTATGGTTACTAAAGAATTTAATTATTATTCTTTCAATCAGCCAATCATGTTTGTGTTTAAGGCGAAATTGAGTACATTTTCCCATGTTTTTGTTTTTTTTTCTTCAAATAACAGAGCAATATTCTTAAAATTGCTTTTCATACACAGTTAGAAAAAGGATCATTTGCTGATTTTTTTTCCTGATGGAAAATATTTACCAGCTTTCCAGAAAATTGTTGATAATTCTATAATTTTAGACAAGAATGGCGTCTGCTACGTCATTACGTTTAGAATAAACGTTTGCAATGATCGGGAACGGATTGTTATCGGTTGAAACTCTTTGAAGTCGTGGATAAAGCTCATCAAGCTTACGAGCTTTAGAACTGTATGCTTGTTTCAAACAAAACTACTATTTTTAGCTTTTCCTCCTTCAATTCAAAGGGTTCTCATTTCAATCGAGTTATCGAGGGTTGGGAAGATTCTGTGAAAGAGCTTTATATTCCAAGGACTCCAGCCCACTGACTGCCGCATTTCTAAACCACATACATTGCATTGCCCAGCTTCCTGCTAACCAGGCATTTCCTCTGTGTGCGGCCACCGAGGATTATCTTTCCCTTTGACGAGGAAAAAGCGTTGCCACCCTCGTTGGTGTCCAGTGGACTGGAAACCACAAAAAAGTATATTCTGGTTTGAATTCCACCCTGCGTTGCCCATACTAGGCAGCGAACTATCCAGCTTTCAATTCATGGTTTAGTGAGATCGAAAGCAAGGCCGTTACTAGGCCAGGCCCTGATGCAAATCTCACACGGAAATCATCTGCATTGTCGATTGGATTGAAATCGAATGTATAAATACTCTTAATGGGCCACAAGCATTGAAGGGTGAGCGCTTCAAATCCTACCCATTAATATTGATCAATTTCAACTATCTACTGAGCACCACCCGTCGTACCGAGGATTTAAACTTTGAAGTGCGGTTGCTCACCGTCTCACTCAGTGCAGTGCAGTGATGACGTCGAAAGGATCTTGCCACACCGCAACCGGACTGCATTGACGCACTGAAGAAACGACGACGACGAGAATCGCGGAGAACCAAAAATAAGGCACTGCTGCTTTAATCGCGAGTCTTGATTTGAATACACAATAAAGTTTCTGGACTAGCGACTGCGGAGTGATTGGCAACCGATCGGCCGGCGGCGGACCGAAGCTGTCTAGTCTATGGAAATGGGACTTCGCCGGTAAGAACAAAAAAAAAATCATCAAAGTATATATGGATGATGGAATGACGGAAGCTTTTATGGGGAACTCGTGTACGAAAGCGATGACCGGTTTATGGGCTGGGAACGGGAAGGCGTACGGTGTGGTTCACTTGAAAGTGAAATGGATTCAAATGGATTGGCCATGAATGGTATGTGATTTGAGGTTTTTTTAGAATTGTTATTACACTACCAAAGTATTTGAGTTGATCACTCCAAAGCTTGACTCCAGGCTACAATATTTTATATGAACGTGTGCTTCGCGCAACATTTGGATACCAAAACGTGATTGAGACCTAAAACCCAAACCCATAATGCTCAAAACACGCTTTCAAGTTCAGTAAAAACGCATTTCCGCTTGAGATTTAAAAGTTCTTTTTCTTTTTTGCTTAACGCCTCCACTGTGACAGAGCCTGCTTCTCAGTATTCTATGAGCACTTCCACAGTTATTAACTGGGAGCTTCCACTGCCAATGACCATTTTGCATGTGGATCGTGTGGCAGGCACGAAGGTACTCTATGTCTCAGGTAGCCAAAGAAATTTCCACTACGAAAAATTTCTGAAGTGACCGGGAAGTTAACCCGTCACCCCCAGCATGGTCATGCAGGATACTCTCTCATACCATTACAGCTTGGATGTATTGGCCCCAAAGTTCTAAGGATATTGCATTACTAGCACTGAACTTAATGAGATTCTGAAGTTTGCATAGAAGTTCCAAAAATTCTTTGTTCGCCTTTTAAGCAGCTTTAAAGTTGTTCAAGATTTTCTTCAAAACATGGTCAAAACTTGATTGTAGTTTTTCATTTTTGCAGTTTTTCTAGTTACCATGTTTGGACTCCGGAAATATTCTCTATACCAAGTATGTGAATCCAATATTCAAGATCCTAAATCTCAATTCAAAACTGCCATTTTTAGTTAAGACTGCCATCTTGTAATTTTTTAAAACGTTATCGAACTCCGGACAACTTTCACAAATACCTATTCATATTGCATAGTTTCGGATCAGAAACTTCACAAAACAATCACAATATTGAATTGTGCTCCACAATCTTGAAACTTCTGGTCACCATTAATGGACATCTATACTAAGTATACCCATTTGCATGAATTAGAACCAGATATAATAGTTTCTCAAACTAATCATCCTCTTTTTGGAAAATGTTTTTAACAATTATCTCTTCGCGTTTTCAATGTTTCAGCGTTGCAAGCTACGCTTTGAACTTCATCTTCAAGAAAACGAGAGATGTTCATCTTCAAATGTAACAGAATATAAATAGAAATTCAGGTGCTTGTAGAGATTCGACTGGGAAGTTGACTTATTTCTGAGGGATTTCGGCTTTCAGTCAAAGAAGAGCGCTTTTCTTTGACTGAAAGCCGAAATCCCCGAGAAATTCAGGTGTTTCGAGATAAATTCGGAACATTACTAAATATCCATATAGCATGGTTTCAGAATCAAAATTTCATGAAACATCCGCCATCTTGAGCTTTGAGCCGCCATCTTGGATTTTGGCTGTCATCTTGGATATTCTGGACTCCGGACATCTTCTCCATACCAAAGCATCTCTATATTGCACGATTTTAGAGCCTGAAACTATTCAAAACAGTGGTCAACTTGAATTTTGGGCGGACATCTTTCCTGTACCAAATATGCTCAAATTGCATGTTTTGGAGGCTAGAAACTCTTAAAACAGCGATCACCTTGAATTTTGAGCCGCCATCTTGGGTTGTGGGCCACCATCTTAGATATTCTGGTCGCAATATGTATTTGGACTTCGGACATCTTCCCCATACCAATTATACCCATATTGTATGGTTTTAGAGCCTGAAACTCCTTAAAACAGCTGTCATTTTAAACTGTGGCCCACAATCTTGGATGTTCTGCTCATCATGTTTGGATTCCGAACATTTTCCGCACACCAAATATACCAAGCCGTGGTCATCAAAGTGCGGCGCGCGGGCTGCACGTGATGTCTAGATCTTTATGATGATGTGATTGAAATATTTATGATATGTCTTATCCCTTTCGTGACGAACCAACACAATTGTGCTGTTGAGCGGTAACAGTTTTGCATATTTTTTTCATCTGTTTAGACTTTGTTTTATATGATGTAAATTGTTCCACTAATTCAGCCATTACTTATACTTGTATGTGTGAAATAAACTTTTGTTTACGTTGCCTGTAAAAGTTTTATCTGTCGCATATTATTTATTTCCGATTTATCTACGTAGTCAACGCTAGAAATCAAAAAATAAAGAGTAGTTCTTTCAAATGAGGAAAAATATTAATTACTTTTTTGGGAAATCTAAGAGTTCGGGAGAGCCAAAGTTGAGCAATTTGTATGGAGATTTCACTTTTTTGCGCTCCGTCACGAAAGGGTTATGGAGGTTGTTCTACATCCGGAATAATGCGTTGCGAGCTAGGTTGCAAGTGTCATTTGACATTAATATGTACAACTCTGGTGGTAACGGAGTAATTCATAGATTGCCTACTGAAAATTGTCATCTTAAAACTGTATTGCGAAATTTGCACCCATTTAGACTCGGCCGAAATTCATTATCATCACAGTCGAATTTCGCACACGACTTCGCAGCGGCTGGCGTACACAAGTTCGGTTTAGTTCATGACACGGGCGTCAGATGCACAACAGATAAACAAATTAGGTTTCATTAGTGTGAAATTTTGCTGGGGAATGATGATTCAGTTGATTCTCAAATTATCACAGTACTCTAAACATTTATGAGAAACCCAATAATACTCCTAGTTTAATTGCTTACGGAATGTCATTTGGGAAGGAACAGCTCCAATCAGAGGATGTTGTAAAAAAATATGTACATGAAAACATCCATTACCCGCCACACCCATCTTCTCATGGATTCAAGGAGTTGGATATTTGGAACAGGTGGACTGTGGATTCACTATAAGCGAGTGATGCTATAAGATTCAGACTGTGTAAGTGTATTTGACAAGATGTGTTGGTGGATTGTAAGTGTTCTAGTATATTTAAACACCATTGCAAAATGTTGGAAGTGACGTAGCTAAGAGGTTTTGTCACTCCACGGGTCTTTTTGTTTTAGGGGTGGGACACAGGCATTTACAATTTGGCTTATTCTGGTTAACAAGCCTACACAGATAAAATACCGAGAAGTACACGTCATGTGAACTTAATTTTAGCGAAGACCATTTAATGTATCAAGAAGACTAGTAGTACTGTTGAAACTCGAGAGTTACTGTTAGCAGCGCCACCACGGATGAAGAAGGAACTATCCATGACAGTGTTAGTAAATCTTCATAGTCGCACCAATACACTCTTACACTTTTATACAAAAGTAATACCTTAGCTCAACGAACGGCGGTGACGTCAGTGACGTTT
>NC_085136.1:130287117-130468147 GCF_035046485.1 Aedes albopictus | reverse complement strand
CGTTCTAAATGTAGAAATTCATGTGACTGCAGCTAATTAAAGCTTATTTCTGGCAAAATTTTAGTGACTCATTATTGTGCCAAGGAACTCCGAAAATCACACAATTAGGGGGGGGTGGGGGTAAGACGGACCACCGACTAGTTCTGGCACTTAGGAGCTGAAATTTGGCTTTCTTTTACGATTAACTCTATCTTCTTATCAGTTGATGATTATTGAACCACTCCATGAGAGAATACATATGTCAAAAGTGCAAAAAATAATCAATCATTTACCAGGCTACACGATTTTGTGCTGGGATCTAATTTGGAGGCGGCAATAAATAAGCTTTTTAACATTAAATTGCTAAGTTTTTGCATTTTATTTTGAGTTTCCCAGTAGTTTTGAACTGTTCCATCCTATACACAACGACATTCAGGTAAATTTCATGGATTATAAATAACGGTGTTGGAATGAATATTTTGCGTTGTGTGGGGGTAAGACGGTCCGCCTTGAGGGTGGGTAAGACGGACAGTGTTGGGGTTACTTTGATAGTTCCGTAAGAAATACATTAAGGCCCACACATTGTTCACAGATTGAAATCTATGGAGTACAAAAATGATTGTGGCAGCCGTATAAAGCATTTCATATTGATTTTTTATTCAAAAATTCATTTTATTTTAATTTTTGTTGTTGGAACAGTTTGAACTTAGTAAAATTACCAGAGCATTGCATACTGTTAGGCGTTTATCAGTCTATGGAAGTTTCCAATTTACAAAATAGATTTTAATTTGCAGAAACACGTTTCGCTAAGAGATTTAAGGCCAAATTTAGATTCTACTATGATTGATCTACCGAATACAAACGGCCACAAACATCATTTAACACAATTAGATGCGTATTAGCTAAATTTCCAAACGTGTCCATCTTACCCACCCTACCGGTCCGTCTTACCCACACCGTTAAAAATCATACATTTGGAGATCACTTTTTAATTATCTCAAAAGTCATGGAAAATCAAATTTTATTGCAAAATCGGCTTGCAGACTGTAAAGTACCTTAGTTGAAGTAAATAGTATGGAGATAAAATTTTAATTATCGCATTGTTTACACTGTCAAAATTGAGTGTTTGCTAACCATGTCCGTCTTACCCCCACCCCCCCTATGGGTCACTTTTCGTGCAACATAATATTGACAGTTCTGCGTACATGGGCATTGCATACTTTTAGGCGTTTATCGGTGGTTGTGTTGAAGATTTTGTCCCAATTTTGAAAAGATGATTCCAAATCGTGAAAACACGCTTCGTTAAGAGGTTTGAGACCAGTTTTAGATTCTGCTATAGTTGATTTATCGAGAATAAGTGATCAATCAGTGAAAATATAGACAAAACATTATTGTTGAGCCAATTCCTCTTGAGTGACCCATAATAGGCAACAAATTGACCCATAATTGTTACGCAGCCAATTGTGGTTTTCATTATTCACCAACATTTTAGTAATTTTCACCGTCTAAAGTGAATTTTACAAGCAATTTTTTGTATAAAACAATAAAAAGGAGTTTCAATGAAGAGAATATAAAATAAAAATAATGAAATTGTTATTTTTGTATGTAAAACGATTCATATTATGAAATGATTGTTCCTTGAGTGACCCATAATTGTGCAATGAGTGTATTTCAAATTATTGCCTACGTTTTGATCCTGTGGTTGGGATCTTCATCAGGGCTCGATATGAATCAACTTGTGAAGATCGTGTTGATCACACGGAGGATTGTCGTTTTCATGAGGGTTGAGCACCGCACTTGTAGGATGATCCAATAATGCTACAGGTGCGGTGCTCAACCCTCATGAAAACATCAATACTCCGTGTGATCAACACGATCTTCATAAGTTGATTCATATCGAGCCCTAATATAGATCCCAACCACAGGATCGAAACGTAGGCAATAATATGAAATAACCAACGCTTTTTCTGTGACTGAAAGCCGAAAAAACACCAAGTTTCCGTAAAACTCAGTCAGTCTCCGTATGAAATTTACTCTTCTAATTCTTCCCAAGAATCTTGTAGAGATCCATCCCGAGTTTCCTGCACACTTAAAACAGAATGCCGTTATCGGCCGTGCGAATCTCGGTTAAAGTACAAATGCTGAAATCTCGGCTAAGCGGTTGACGTTTAAGGACAAACGTCTTGAAATCTTGAAGCGGGACTCAGTGCTTCAGAACTATAGAAGCACACATCTCAAGAAGCAAGCTTCAAACAACAGTGCATTTTATTATTCTGTTCTTGCTCACTTGTATTGACCGTCCAGTTCCAAACTGTTCACGACCGTTCGAAACAGTCGCCGTTTCAAACGGTCGGTGAAACAGTCGGTGACGGATTTGACAGCAGCAATGAGCGAGAAAGATTTCGCGCGCAAACGCGTTTTGAAAAACATTCAATTGTTAGAACAAGGACAGCTAACCGGTCGCCCTGATCAGCTGTTGCCAGCAGCCAAACCGCCAACTTTTTGGCGCGGAAGTCGGGGGGGGGGGGGGGGGGGTGTTCAGATGCAATGTTTATCACTCAACAAATTTATGAACATATTTTTTTCGCAATAAATGTTTCATAATATGAAAATAATATTATGTTTTAAAGTGTGGTTTAATAAAATGCAATTTATATTATTTCCAGGATAATTGCTGATGTTTGTTATTCTGAAGACCTATACATTTTAAATAATGAAGTGCTTGAACAAGTTTGCTGATTAATTGGTTTCTGTAGAATAAGGTACACCGGGGCAAGTTGAAACGGGTGGGGCAAGATGAAACAGCGGGTTAACGTGATGTTTTTCAATGATGATAAACAGTTCGATCGCCATAACACATAGTTTTTGATTCAAACAATCTTTTAGCGAAGGATAAAATTCCAGATTGTATTGAAATCTATTTCAAAACTTCGTGTTTCATCTTGCCCCACCCGTTTCAACTTGCCCCGGTGTACCTTACATCGAGAATCTCCTCGATATTCGACGACTGTTCTGAACAGTTTCACAAACAGTCAGGGTAATCCAACTTTGAACTGAATACACAATAGTACCACTATTAAAACATGTGCATAATAAGCAGTTGCGGTTACCTAATTTTTATGACAATCATATTCAAAAAGCTATTGCATCATATTCATCTTATTCCGTTTGTCTCGAGTTCGTCGAAAATCGATGGTGCTCTAGAGCAACCATAGGAAATAAAAAGTTAATACCTCCCGAGATTCCTGCATTGATTTCTTGGATTGATTTCTTGATTTCTGCATTCAGGGTTTCTTTTAGAGATTCTGCCCAAGATTCATAAAGATATTGTTTCAAGGATTGTTCCCGGGGTTAATTTGGATATTTCTCCCGGGATTACTTCCGACGCTGATGCATTGATTTCTCTCAGAATTCCTTTTAAGTATTCCTCCCGAGATTCGTTTAGGGATTTCTCCGTGGATTCCTTCAGAATTTCCTCTTGTCATTTCCATATAGATTTAATTCAATATTCTTGAACTGATTTTTTCCTGACATTTTTTCAGTATTTCCCCGGTATTTTGTGCAGCATTCCTGGTTTTTTTTTTCAGAGAATCCTCCAGAATTATATCAAGCATTCCTTCAAAAATTCTTTCTAGAATTCCTTTAGTATTTTCTCCCAGGAATACTTTGGGAGTTTCTCGCTGGATTCTTTCACGGATTATTCTCGAGATTTTGTCAAGGATTTATTCAAGATCCTTTCTCCCGGGATTCATTTCGAAATTTCTTCTGAAATTCCTTCATTGATTCTTCCCAGGATTTCTTCATTGATTTTCCCAATTTTTCTTTGAAATCCATTCAAGTATCCTCTCATAGATTCCTTTCTTCCGCCGGGATTCTATCAGAATATACAAAGGAACTCCTTTTGAGATTCTTCACGTTTTTTTTTAATTTCTTTTTATTTGTTAATAATTGAAATTCGTTAAGGAAATACTCCAAAATTTATCTATGGATTTTTTCAGAGATTCTTGCAGAATTTTTCGTGTGTTTTCTTCCGGGACTTTTTCTGAGCTTTGTTCGCCGATTTTTTCTAAAATTTTTTCAGGCATTACTCCAACGATTTTTAAGGAAGGTAATCTCGAAATGCAATCATTTCCGGGTTTTCTTTGCAGATTCCTTCAGAAATTCTTCCAGCGATTTCCTCAAAAACTTCCTTGGGATACCTTTAGGAATTTCTCATGGGGATAATTTAGAGATTCCTTTTAGACTCAGAGATTTCTTCAGTGATACCTGCATTGATTCTACTAGAATTTCTGACCTTCTTTTAAAGATTTCTCTAGGAATCCTTTTTTCTCTCCTGGGATACCTCGAAAGCTCCCTCCAAGATTCTCTCAGGTACCTGTCTTAAGATTCTTTCAGAAATTAGTACAGGATTCTTTTGTGGATTGCTCCCGGTATCCTTTCAAGGGTTTCTTTCAGGAAACTCTCTCGATTTTCTTTGAAAGATTCCTCTTGTGATTCCTCCTTGGATTCCCCCCGAGAATTTTCTTAATACTGGATTCACGGGATTTCTTCGAGGATATGCTTCAGAGGGTGGAGAATGACGAAAATTGACAAACAAAATCATCGTTTATTATGGGTTTTTCATTACGAAAAGATCTTGGATCGACCGGGAATCCAACCCAGACACTCTTAGCATAGTCACACTGAATAAAATATGTTTAATTAGATCATATTAGAGTGGGAGCGTAAACGAAAAATAAAAGAAATTTTCTATTATTTTTAAGTAGTTATCATCGCCTTCACTCGTTATGAGTTATCCTGTATCCATCCAGAAATTACTGCAGATTTGGCTTTAGGAACTACTCCCTCTTCAGAAATTTCTTCATGAATTTCATCAGGAACTCTTCCAAGTTCCACGTAGGATTTCCTCAACAATTTTTCTTGGGATTACTTCAGGGACTGGTTCAGAGCTTTCTATTAGGATTTTTATATTTATTAGGATTCCTTCAGGAATCGCTCCTAAGATTCCTTCACCAATTCCTTCTAGGATTTCTTCATAAATTTCTCCACTCTTTAAATAATTTTAGGGAGTTCTCCAGAAATGCATTTAGGAGTTTGGTCAGAAATTTCTTCAAGTATAATCTCAGGAATTCATCCAGGGGTTTCATAAGAAATTTAACCGATGACTCTTTTGGAAAATTTCCAAGGGTTTTTCCAGGAGTTTCCTTAACCCTTTGGAATTTATCCAAGAATTAAAAAAAAATCCACACCGATAAATGAAACGTGTAAATTTCTATGACGTAGAAGCGTACATGTAAACTTAATGAAATATCATGTAAACTAACGTTACATGTCAAGTAATTTAGCATGACTCAGAGTGATTACATGATACACAGCTAGTCGCGTTCGGTACTTTTTACCGAAATCTCAACAGCTGAACGTTCGGTAATGGTTTTTTACCGGAATTCTGTAAAAATTACCCAATTTCGGTTAAATGTTATCGTTTATCTATCAAATTTTAACGAAGTTCGGTAAACGTTACTGAATTTCTCCGGTAAAAAACTTAACGGTTGAGATTTCAATAAAATATTACCGAATTCGGTGATTTTTTCTAAGTGTGTAAGAAACACAAATTTACTTAAAATACTATGTAAACCGTCATAGCTGAAAGTTTTCATCACTCAAATGAAATTTTCACTATATGTGATGCTTACTATTTTTATCTATGAAGCAATACATCAGGAATTCATTCATTGCTTTTTTTTTACAAACCCCTGCATCTATAAATTCCTTCAAAAATGTTCCGATCAATTCCTGCAATGAATTCCATCAGAAATTAATTTCGTGATTCTTTCAGGAATACATCCAAACATTCTAGGTATCACTACACCGTGACAATAAAGTTTGTTCTGTTGGGCTTTCAAATTTTGAAAAAAGTTTTCATAATTTTACATAAAAGAGTACCTTTTTCTGAGCCACTGTAATATTTATCACTTCTTTTTGATACCGAAAATTCATTTCAAAAAGATTTTAATAGGTTCGCAAGCAAGAAAATTCTGTTTTCGGCCCAGTTTAGCGTTCAGAATATTAAATTATCTAAACACTGCTGGGCTATTACGCTGAAGTACGTAGGGCTGAAGCACGCTAGGCCGAATGAGGAGCCAAGATAAGCAGCCTAGTTGAATGCTTTGATTATGATGCATGCATATAATTCTAAAAAAAGCCAATTTCCAAAACAAGAAAAAAATTCTGATAAGAGAGCTGGTTTTGTGACCGCGTAAAGCCCAAGTTTAAGATATATTAGTAAGATGCGAGGTATGCCGTTAACATACCAAAATGGTGGCCAATATGTTTGGGATAGGCAACTTTTTTTTTCTCTCACAAAAAAAGTTCAACATGCTGTAACTTTTCATAGAGTGCATCAAAAATTCTCAAATTTTGACTGTTTGTCAAGCTATTATACGTGCATCATTGGTACAAATTTGGTTCATCTTTCGCGAAGCTAGAACCGTTCTCGTAAAACACAATTTTTCAGACAGCTTATTTTTGAACTGTCATGTCTCAGCAACCAGTGAACCAAATTAAATGAAATTTTGAACGTTTATCAACAAGCTTCACAAGTTATTAAAGCATAGGTACTTTTAATACATTTAAAAAAGTTATCATGGATTGACACTTTTAGGATTTTTCTCGAAAACATGTAATTTTTTTACATCATTGTCATTAAATTTTTGTTTTGATAGGGTCTGGGACCATTTGGGCAGGAGCACCTATTTTGGGCACTTGCTGCTATAACTCAGTCAATTTCAAACTGATTGGCTTGAGTTTTTGAGCATGGCTTGATACTGTGCCTATCTGATCGTGTCTCAAAAATCAAGTCAATCGGTTCAAAATTGATTGAGTTATAGCAACAAGTGCCCAAAATAGGTGCTCCTGCCCAAATGGTCCCAGACCCTATCCAAAGAAATTTTACTTCTGTTCTCAAGATATCTCTAATTAGATATATAAGAGCCTGTTTGGATTAAAGGAAGAACATATTAAGTAATTTTTGTGTGGTATTGTAAATTTGTCTTACTTTTCTCTATATGGGTGAAATTGTCAAACCGGTATATCTTTATTCGTCTGAGAAAATATTACATTTTATAATGTCGCATGAAGTATGAATATATTGTTGATTAACGTTCAAAATTTCATTCGATTCGGTTCACTGGTTTCGGAGATATGAGAGATCAAATATTGGTTGTCTAAAAAATAGTGTTTAACAAGAACGATTCTAGCTTCGCGAAAGATTAACCAATCGAGCCCAAATTTGTACCAATGATGCACATACAATAGGTTGACAAACAGTCGAAATTTGAGAATTGTTGATGCACTCTATGAAAAGTTACAGCATGTTGAACATTTTTGAGAGAGTAAAAAAAGTTGCCTATCCCAAACAATTTGGCCACCCCCTGTACTTCAAGAGCCTGAAATCTGATGTTATCATGCCGGATTCATTGACGGCCGACCCAGTTGGGTACCTTGTAGCATCCATAAAGTGTTAAATATTGTGAGTTTCATAATAGTTAGTTTGATCTCATATATCCCAAAACTGTTTTGCAAGGTCTTTAGTGATTCCAAAAGGTTTATGCATCGCAGTTGGTTATATATCGTTACTGTTTATAGTGAGAGCAACCTGACTTGGCCTTCTAAGCTCAATAAAGTTTAGGTAAGATTTATAACAAAAGCTATGTTGAATGCTTGTTGAGCTCCACGTGGTTCAATGGGTAACATACTGTTTGCTATGGAATAAGAGATGGTTGTTTCATCTAATGGGGCTGAAAATTTCTATAAGAAAGAAATAGTAACAAATGCTTCGTCCCTATACCAAGCTTATTTCCATTAATTAGCTTTATTTCGGTAGTTGTTGTTCTTTGGCAGCAAAGCAAAAGTCCTTCCTCGTAATGTGGAGTAACCGTTTTTAACGGATGTATGTTTCGTTTTTTTTTCACTGGAAGCGAACACAGTGGTTAATCCCCACCTCCACCCACGATGATATCCGATACCTCGCCGATTACCAGCGTGTTCTTTTGTCGTTCTGCTTGGGGAAGTGTTTTCTTTCAACAATTGTAACGCTAGACACACAAACCAAACAGTAAAAAGTGAACATAATCCAAACGAAGCATGTTGTAACGATTCACTTCTGGTAGATTGCACCAAACTACATAGTAGCATCAACAGAGGATAGGTAGGCCTAGTTGTTGTCGCATTTCGATAAACACAAAAATCAAAAACCAACAACGGAAGCAAGCTTTCGAACGTGACACTCAGCCTACAAGTAGACAATTGTATGTACATGTATCGCTCTATATAGGTATGTAGAGGCTATGTACGCAACTAATACTGAATGGTAGATGATAGTGGGTGTTCAAATTTTGATAACTTCATTTGGAGGAACTGTGGAATGTTCGTTGATCTAGAACTCGTACCAGATAATAAATTTGGATTAACCTTATTCAGGTCATTCATCAACCCGCAGTTCATCTAAATGTTTTAGTATTTCGTAGCATTCATCTTCCAAACAAACTTGTTCCATAAATTACCAGCCGAAAAATGTATGCTCTCATGGTTCGAGAATGAAAGGATGACGATGGAGGGTGGTGTTATTCGAGAAAGGAGGGGAAAACCCGTGACCATGCTGGATTTTCCCTGCGCAACGTGTTGTGTTCGACATTTGTGGTATGTAAAAGCTTGCATTTTCATGGTCTTCTGCTGGCTTCTGTTAGTTCGCAGTGAAACACGTGCAGATGTGGCGTTGTATGTATGTTGAGGTGTGTTTTATTTGCGTCAACCGTACCACGTGTGGTTGTCAATAAGGGATAAAACTTCCGTTATGAATTGTGTGACTTTTCGTAGGAAAACTGACCGCTGAGGAGTAAGACATTTTCCACGTGAAATAAAAATGGCGAAAGATGGATCTTAGTTGGGGAAGTTAATTAGTTTATATGACATGAGTAACAAATCTGTCAATGAAAATGATCAGTATATTTGGTTAAAACTGTTTACTCCTATAGAGCATGTTCAGCAGATCTTATCAATACGTCTAGCTTTAGTTTTACACAACTAAAGTTTACGCTTTATATCTTGGAAGATAAATGAGTAGACAGAACATTTTTCAGAGTTAATGCCTCTGTTTAATGCTGGGGATCGCCCATCGGTGACAGTGGATTTGATTCCCGGACCAGCATTTTTTAAGTTGAACAGTTTATCAGCTTCGTGACCTCCATAGTCTGGTCTATGGACAACCTCGGGGTGATCGGGTAAACAACTCTACTGGGAACTTTTGTCGAAGTCTGACAAGGAAGGGGGATGGCTAGCAGCGGTTCTCAAAAGCGTCTGTTGCCCAAGTTAGAAGTGGCTGATCAACTTTCGAGTGCCAATGAAGGACTTTAAGCTCTATTGTGCTCAATGGTCTTTGGGAAAATTGGAACTTTGATTTTCGGCCCTCTGAGCCAACCATAAAAAGTCAATTGCAACAGAGAGTCAACAAGAGATAAATATGAACCCAACTCAATGGCAACGACCTCAGCGACGTATAAGGACTTGTGATTGAAAACTCGACACGTGGAACTGTTGATCCCCCTGCTGTTCTGTAGCACCCGCATACCTGCCGATCTACCGAAAGACCGCGAGTGCGGCATCGTGACTACAGGGGGGGGGGGGGGGGGTTGTCAGGCAGGATCTATGGTGTGAGCATTTAGAGTAGACCGGCCCAAAGTTGTATGGAGTGAAAAAAAAGTTTTTAAAATTCACGGGGCACCCTCTAGAATCGTGCCTTTGGATGAGAAGAACAATCTGTGAAAAATTCAGCTCAATCGGTAGAAAACTGAGCTGGCGCAAATGAGTTGAAGGTTTGTATGGGATGTCCAGACCAAATATATGGGAAATTGGATGACCTCCAGTCTCTCATACAGCATGCCGGTTTGGCGAGTTCGATTTGACTCAGAATTGAAAGAATAGCAGTTGATACTCTAATGAACAACTTTGTAGAAGACCATATCATGATAAAACTTAATTTAGTTGCGGTTTTAGCCAACGAAACCAGGATTAGGACATTTTCCCCCGTTTACTCTCGGTTGTTACATGCAGCACGTGTTTGCCGTTCGAAACTTGCTCACTACATCATAGGCGGCTATGTTGTCCTTCATTTTCATTGCTCACGCATGTGGGTGAGTATCGAGACAATGTAGAATTACATAGCTGCCTATGATGTAGCGCGCAAGCTACGGCCGACCAACACATGCTGCATATAACATCCGAGAGTAAACGGGGGAAGATGTCCTCATCCTGGTTTATTTGGCTAAAACCGCAACTAAATTAAGTTTTATCATGATATGATCTTCTACAAAGTTGTTCATTAGGGTATCAACTGTTATTCTTTCAATTCTGAGTCAAATCGAACTCGCCAAACCAGCATGCTGTATGAGAGACTGGAGGTCATCCAATTTCCCATATATTTGGACTGAACATCCCATACAAACCTTCAACTCATTTGCGCCAGCTCAGTTTTAAACCGATTGAGCTGAATCTTTCACAGATTGTTCTTCTTATCCAAAGGCACGATTCTAGAGGGTGCCCCGTGGAATTTTTCGACATTTTTGTTTTTGGGCCGGTCTAATTTAGAGGTAACTATACCATGTACCTTTATCATGTAGCTGCCGGCTTAGAATAGCTTAGAATACAGATCACCTGTTTCTATGGTTAGAGTACACCAAACAGGGTAACCCCAATTTAAGTAGATTAGAGTAAATGTGCGGGGAGATTCGCCCCTCTATTGCGGTACTTTATCTACGGCCAGTTCTGTGCTCGTTGACGCAATGGATTTCTGCAATCTCCATCAAATGAACACCGAGCGAAACCACTTAAATCGGACTCTAGATTTGGTTTTCATCTCCATGGATTTGTCGCCCGAAGTTGTGCGTTCTATTGTGTCACTACTGCCGATCGACCAACATCATCCACCGTTGGAGATCTCCTTGCAACTACTCTCTGAAGTCAATGACGTAGCAACCGTTGGCATGGATCCTGTGGAGTAAGATTTCAGCAAGATTGATTTCGAGGCTCTGACGATCTTCCTGACTGAAGCTAATTGGAACGTTCTCCTAGACGGACAAAGTGCTAACGATGTGGCTGAAACATTCTGCGCATTTATTGTAAATTGGTTGTTCACAAATGTACTAATTCGTCGTCCTTCAGTTTCATCTGCATGGAGTACTCCGCTGTTGAGAAGATTAAAACCTAACACATTTCAACGTAGATTCCGACGAAATCGTTCTTTCGAAAACAAACGAAGCTTCCATCGAGCTTGCAACGAATACCGAACTCTCAATTCCTCGCTGTACAAGTGCGCAAACTAATTTACGGCGCAAACCGAAGAATTTTTGGAATTTTGTCAACTCCAAACGTAAAAGTACGACCATTCCGGCTAGCGTTTTCTTAAATGACCGCGTTTCCTCGACGTGTGCTGAGAAAGCTGAACTATTTGCTGCTCATTTCTCATCTGTGTTTGCTGCTGCATCGCCGACTCCATCTGACGTGAATATGCCGCCATTTCAGACGTGCCCTGTCAATCTTCTGGACCTGGATATTTTCGAAATAACGCCGACTATGGTCACGCATGCGGCAAGAAGACTGAAGAGCACCTCCTCACCAGGTCCGGATGGGATTCCTTCGGCCGTGTATTGTCGCTGTGCTGGAGTTTTGGCTGAACCACTTTGTCGTATTTTCAATCAATCGTCTGAGGATTCCAATTTCCCAAAGATTTGGAAGCAGTCGTTCATGGTTCCGATTCACAAGAAGGGAGAAAGGCGCGATGTCAAGAACTAGAGAAGAATCACTAACCTCTCTGCAGCATCCAAGCTATTCGAGATGATCGTGACATACGTGGTTTTGGAGCAGGCTAAGCGCTATGTTTCTGCAGATCAGCATGGTTATATGCCGGGACGTTCTGTAGCTACTAACTTCCCGAGCAGGAATGAAAAACTGGCACATACCTGGAGCATATCAAAGTCAGGTATCATACCAAGATAAGGTATTAGTCGGTTATCCAGGTATTGAAAATAACTTATTTTGGTATTTTGTAGGTATTGTTATTGGTTTGGTGTTGAGGACTGCTTGAGGTATTATGTATTCAATTATGGAAAAATAGCTATTTATATGGAAAAATCGCCGATTATTATTTAGGTATTGCCACACCTGAAGTCATTATTCACGCGTTATGCACAGAATACACACCAGTTATTATTTTAGGTATTTTACCTCTTATGCAGGGCTACTTAATACTTCATTCAGGTTGCTGGTATTCGGTTTTCCATACCTGAGTTAGGTATTCTTCAGCTATTATCTCCTGCTCGGGTTGCTTAACTTCTGTACGACGTGCTATGAACAGCTTGAAAACGGAACTCAAGTAGATGTCATTTACACAGATCTCAAAGCAGCGTTTGATTCGATCGATCATACCATCCTGTTGGCGAAACTGACCAAGCTAGGCACGTCGAACCAATTATCATCGTGGTTTCACTCCTATTGAACTGGAAGAACGCTCCAAGTCAAAGTTGTCTCTTGCACGTCGTCAAACATCACAAACTCATCTGGAGTTCCACAAGGAAGTAATTTAGGCCCACTCCTGTTTCTGCTGTTTTTCAATGATGTATTGCTACTTCTTGGACCTGGTTGCAAACTCGCCTATGCCGATGATTTGAAGCTATATTTTATCGTGCGCACTGCTGAAGACTGTATTCGGTTACAATCGCTGCTGGATATATTTGTAAACTGGTGCCATCGAAACCGTCTAACTGTGAGTGTTCCCAAATGCATGGTCATGTCCTTCCACCATACTGCTCGACCGATTATACATGACTACTCCGTCAATGGCGTTGTTTTGAATAGAACGGAGAGTTTCAGTGATTTATTTCGAAAATTTCCCGAGATTTCCCCGATCCGTATTGTCTCAAAGTACTCTACTGCTCACTCGTACGACCTATCCTGGAAAGTACTGCACTTGTTTGGACCCCTCACCAACTAACGTGGAGCTTGAGGCTCGAAGGTGTGCACTGTGCAGCGCAGGTTTATTAGATTTGCATTACGAAATTTATCCTGGAGAGACCCGCATAGTTTGCCTGCCTATGCTGATCGCTGCAGGTTGCTAGGATTGGACACGCTGGAACGTCGACGTAAAATTCAACAGGCAACATTTATCGCAAAACTACTGAACGGGGAAGTAGACTGCTCTAGACTTCTTTCCGCTTTGAATATTCGTGTGGCTCCAAGAATGCTGCGTGGTGGTTCCCTGCTTCAGCAGAGATTTCACCGAACCGCCTTTGGTTACAACCGGCCATTCACCCGAAGGTTCGTATATTCTCGGCAGTTGAAGATCTCCATGATTTCGGCGAACCCTCCAACCAGTTTAAGACGCCGACCTGGGCCACTGTGACGCAGCCTAGCAGTTGGGGACTCAGTTCTAAGGTATCCACAATCTACGAAGGCTTCATGATCGTTTGGGCGGTGGTATTAGCGAATGACTTCAATGCCTGAGCCGTGGAATGAGAAAGCCGTTTAACGAACCAGACGGGTCAGATCCTGCTAGAGGCACTGGCCATGCTCGATGTCAATTTGCGAATGTTGGTACCAAAAGTACCTTTAGCCGAAACGGAGCAGAGTCGATCATTGACGTTACTTTTTGTAGTCATGGCCTGAAAAGTAGTTCGAACTATAGGGTAGATAATGCATACACTCATAGCAACCACCTAGCGGTTCGCTACAGTATCAACTTCAGCAGGTAGCGGGCGAAGAAAGGGGCGACTAGACCAAGGCCAAGCCCTCGTGTACATGCCTACTAGACCGGCTCACTGGTGGACAGAAGCGATTGTGAACCTACGCCGCGTCTGCCTACGAGCCAGGAAGCGGATGCAGCGAGCTAGTAGGGCGGAGTTAGAAGGTACAAAACTGATTACACTCATTAGAAGTATCGAAGGACTCTTTCCGTGTCATGATCCTAGTCTGTGATCTCCTTTCGTAGGACAGCTGGGAACAGGAGCTGGCGAGAATGAGAGGATCACCGATGTGGAACTTGCGGGGATAGCAAAGTCCCTTAGCGTAGATAAGGCCCCAGGTTTGGACGGAGTTCCGAACCTGGCCTTAAAAGTAGCTATTGCAGGAGCTTTCGGGATATTCAGGTCTGCTGTGCAGAAATGCCTGGACGAAGGAGTTTTACCAGTGGTTTGAAAGCGGCAGAGCCTGGTACTATTGCCAAAAGCGTGGAAATCACCCGGCATATAGACCAATATGGTCGATTAACACGGAGGTGCAGGTGCTCGAAAAGATCATCCTAAATAGAATGTTTATCATTTCGAAGCGCTCCGTCAAACACTTGGGGGTGATGATCGACGATAAGTTTACTTTCGGTAGCCACGTTGATTACGCCAGCAAAAGAGCTTCCACCAGTCCACAGCTATAGTGGCACTGTCCCGGATGATGTCCAATAGCTGTGCGCAAGCTTCTGGCTAGGATCGCTACGTCCAGGCTAAGGTATGGCGGCCCGGCGTGGGGCACGGCGCTAAGTACCGAAAGCTACCGTGGTAAGCTGGAAAGTACTTATAGGCTGATGTGCCTGAGGGTTGCGAGCGCATACCGTACCGTGTCACACGATGAGCTTTACGTCATCAATGGTATGATGCCTATCGGCATCCTTATCAGGGAGGACATAGAATGCTTCAAAATGCGCGGCACAAGAGGTATACGCAGGACTACCAGGATGGCCTCCATGGTCAAATGGCAACGCGCGTGGGGCAGTTCCACCAAAGGAAGGTAGACCCATAGGTTGATCCCGACAGTAGATAGTTGGATTAACAGGCGCCGTGGGGAAGTAACATTCCACCTGACTCAGATCCTTTCAGGCCATGGCTGCTTCCGACAGTTTCGGGCATGCGGGTTCTCCCGAATGTTCGGTTTTCGCATAACGCGTAACTGCGTGCTTGCCACATACGAGGAGGACATAACTCCGGGCAATCTTGTCCAGAGGATGTGTACGGACAAGTTTGGCTGGAATGCCGTTTCAAAGGCTATTACTCACATCGTCTTAGGGCTACATAGGAGGTGGCGCATGGACTCGGAGAATGGCTAGTGCAGGCACTATACAAGTGGTCCAAGGGTTCGGAGTTGGCTACGTAGGTCATACCGGTGCCTTGCGGTCGAAATCGACCCTTACAGCGATTAAGTAGCCGCGGAGAGTCTTGGTAGCTTTGCTGTCGTGGCGTCTGTCTACTGGGTTGGATCCGAGCCCATGGTTGAAATGGGGTTTCCGATACGGGCCTGGGCAGTTGGAGGCCCTACTATAGGGTCTGAAGGGTAGTAACAGCCTTGCCTTCAGCAGGTCAGATCGTGTTGCACGTCAGTTCATCAGTTCTTGATGCAGTTGGGCGCGGGCGTGGTGGTTGACCCTGCCCACCTTCCGAGGACAACGGGAGTGATGAGGACCACTCGGGAAACTTACTAAGCGCCAGCATGCTATCTTGGTGGACTCTCCAAAGCGAGTCATCGATGTTCGTTGCTGCAGGCTACGCAGCTAACCTTGAGGGTGCGATGTGCACTAGCCCCTCTCTGAAGCAATGCCTTCTTGGCGGTTCTGGAGAGTCATCGGGTTTGGCGACCATGGGAATGTTGTTTAGTGGACCGAGGAAATAGTAGTCCTGGATTTCACTTTTTTTTTTGAAGACTGTCCTTAACCCCACACTACCTGACCTCCCTATTCAGGTGTCTGTTGAGCAGATTATCCTCCATGGTTTAGAAAAAAAAAAGAATATGTGTAGAGACGATCTTGGCTGGAATACCGTTTAATCAGTTTTTTCCCAAATCGTCTACAGAAAAGGCGGAACGTGGACTCGAGGAATGGCTAGTGCACGCACTAACTGATAGGTGGTCCAAGGGTTTGAAATCGGCTACGTAGATCATACTGGTGCCTGCGGTCGAACTCGACCCAATATCAAATAAGTGGCCGTAAGGAGAACATCCTGGTAGCGTTTTTCTACTGGGTTGGATCCGAGAATGAAAAAGGGTTCCCGGTAAGGTCCGAGGCAGGTGGATGCCACATGCCGACAAATCCTTCTGTGTGCAAGCCGATAAGGCTTTAGCATCTTACAAGTACTATTCAACGCTTCCGTAGATTTGAAACCTTTCAGGGTCGACCTACGAACATCGCATCTTGATACGGGAGAAAGATTTTAAATCGACAAATAGGTGTTTGTTTACAAAAATCTCCTGTTACCTTTTCTACTGTTCGTCTTGAAATCCTCATTATCTTTGAACCGTGTCGGGAGCCAAAACCTCAGTACCGAGTCACAAAACAAAGTTAAGAGTGCAAAGCTTTCCACACATGATGAAATAGCATTGTAAGTTTCCATTTCCAAACATTTTCCCACTGCTGAACATGCCCGGTAAGAAGAGTATAACCGTGTATGCATATTTTGATGAATGATTGAATGTAAAGTATTGATTTCCCCAGATCGACCTATCAGCGAGCTTTGTCAGGCTGAGATGGGTTTTATGCAATAATGTGAAAATACGTGTGAGATGATGAGTACAGTTCAAGCATCAAAGAGATATCCACCAAACAGTAGTTTTGTGTAAAATCCCTTTCGCTAATCTATAACAACCGAACGGTGAATGAACTATGATTACATCATTTAATAAAACATTGAAACCAAACGATTGATTTGCATATTTTCTAGTTTAGACGTCAACAAACCACTAACTCAGAGTGAATAATGCCTGTTCAACTAATCCCACAGAATGCATATCTAGCACACAGCGATTAAACTTTCAGGACTCTAGATAGCACAGCTTATGTAAAACAAAACAGGTTTGTATCGTGTAGTGTGTGTACAGGAACATCGTGTTTGCAGGGATAAAAATTGAAAGAAAGGTCAATATTCACCCAATGGCTCTAGTAGGAGGAGAAGGTTTTTGCTATAGATCACACCACAGAAAGACCACGATGAAGATTCAGTCACTATGTAGTTTAGGTAGAAGAATAGTCCAATTCTTGCCTTGAATCAACGTAAACTTTGTTTGCAGCAAGGACAGTGTCATCTCCTTCGGCTGCAGCAACTAATCGATTCCGAACTCCACCTCCAGTCTCATTTTCTTTCTCTCTTGCGCTGGAATTTGTGCAAACTTTTCTTCGCTTCTTAGCTTTAGCACCACTGCGATAGTTGCAGTTTTCTAATCGATAATTTGGTCGTCCAGGACCAATTTCATCACTTTCTGCAATAACAACTAGCTTCTTGTTAACACTTGAATAGGCTCCTATATGGATAACTATAACACAATATATCACAAGGCTAAATGGACTAAATTTCCACTGATTTTCCACAGCACAGCACTAGATTTCTTTGATTTTCCCCCACAAGGAAAAGGATTTTCTCGCAGAACCAACCCGCTAATTAATCACTCCCGTCGCCGCTGGTGGGCTGACCGATGCCGATCTCCGGACACGCTCTTCGCGAATTACACTGGAACTTGGTTGACCTCGCGTGGAGGATCTGCTTTTCCTCCAGAAGGACCAGAGATATGGGCACGAGCGAAAAATTGAAGCGCACACGAGTTGTTCGGTTCACATCTTGTACCACATTGAATCGGTGGTCGATGCGTTCCAGTAGTTGGGCCAACACCAGGCCAAGGCAAGGCTCGCCGCGGCTCGTCACTCCATGGGTGGTCGTCGTGTGCGTGCGCGTGTCCTTGTATTGAGGCGCGCGGCATGATGTCAATAAAGGATACAGTCGATGTTTGTTTGTTGTGTCCTTTGCATTATAGTTTTGTCGTCGTTATGGGTGTTTGTGGTGGTGTGTTCGTTTGTCATTTCTTTGTTGTCTGTTCAGTTTAGAGGGGGCTGGCCCACCCAGGAGTCCACATAGGAAAATGGGTTTCCGATTTTTCGCTTGAACGAGTGGGGTGGAAAATCAAACACAGATGGAGCTATTCGTATTTTATATCTCCCAACGAGCTGTTGAATTTATTTATTTATCGTAACCTAATTTTAAAACGATTGCTTATCTACATTTATTACTAATCCATACTGCATGTTCAACAGCTTCGAATTAAGTATCCTACTTGTTACCAATATGTTTATTTTAATGAAAGACATATTTTTCCTCGCCCAAAGCACTTGATATGGTGAATCAAACAACAAACCATGCGCCCCCATTGATTTAAGCAAAATGTAAAAGCACCACCCACTCGTCCAAAGAGGTTGACCCTTGAGAATCGAAATGATTGGCTGGAACAGAACTTCTACCCATCTCGAAACTACACACTAAACGCTTTCAGCAATATTTTGCTAAATTTTGCCGAGCTGAAGGGTCCAGCAAAATTTTTTGCTGAATTTTCAGCAAAGTTTGCTGAATTTCAGCAAAACGTTACTGGTGATCAGCAGAGTTTAATGAACAAATCAGCAAAATTTTTGCTGAAACCATCAGCTCGGCCAATTTCGGCAAATTTTTGCTGAAACCCTCAATCGATTTTTGGTGTGTATGTTTTTGGTCGAGATACGTTAAGTACGTTTAAGTTTTTTTTTTTGGGAAAATGAAAACACTAGTAGGGTATTCGTTCCCTAATTAGTATACGAGGGTTTCAAAAGATACAGAGTAGATGGGATTAAGATGAAGTTGTACCCACCATCAGTATAACCTGTGGCTGCAAAATCAGTCCGGAAATGATCTATCTTATGGTTTGTTGCTGCAGGATGAGTTTAAATCATTAAACCTCGCCAAATTCGCTGAATTTCTTCGAAAATCAACAAAACGTTGCTATCTCATGTCTAAAGTCAGGTTACTCCACGAACTTACGCTCGGTTATCAGTTCATTTAACCCATATCCGCCCAGCGTCCTATTTATAGGACAGATGCCCCGAACGCCCAGCGTCCCATAAATAGGACAGTCCTTTTGATGTGAATATCTCCTGAATTATGCAAAATTTTAGAATACTTTCTTCAGAGAAGATGTTCTCCACACCCATACCTCGCGCATAGTGGATAATATAGTTTGTGACTGGTTCACTAGGTGGCGTAAACGATGCTGCAAAGATTGCATATTGTCACGATCTATGATGTTCATTTCCAATGCGAAAAAAAAAACATTTCCCTGGAATCTTGACAATGGTTAATAAATTATAGTTCATTTCTTCGGCAGAGTTGTTAATCAATACATACAAAAGTCGATGTATGTATGATTGTATGTTTATATGCTTGTATGTTTATATGTTTGAATGTTTGTCTATTTGTATGTTTATAAGTATTTACGTATGCATATATATATGCCGGAACATAGGCATAACTCTGGAATGCGTCAAGAAATTTTAATCAATTTTGGTATACACAGTCCTTAGGATGTGAAGGTGGTAGTAGGGGTATTGAAATTCAAGATGGCAGCTTAGGTTCCAAGATGGCGGTAAAAAACTCCAGAATAAATGCTTTTTAACGGCAATGCTGCTTCGGATACTATGCAATATGGGTATCTATCGATCGGGCTTCACAAGTAGAACTCAGAAATGAATATCCGACGCCATTTTGAAATCTAAGATGGCGGACCATATCCAAGATGGCGGCCATGGAATGGTAGTTTGATCTACAATACCATGCAATATGGGTATCTATCGATCGGGCTTAATGAGTAGAATTCAAAAATCGATATTTAACGCCATTTTGAAGGCGGTCACGGAATGGTAATTATGATACCATGCAATATAGGTATCTATCGATCGGGCTTCATGAGTAGAAGTCAAAAATCGACATTTGACCCTATTTCTAAATCCAAGATGGCGGCCCATATCCAAGATGGCGGCCCATATCCAAGATGGCGGCCATGGAATAGTAGTTTGATCTACAATACCATGCAATATGGGTGTCTATCGATCGGGCATGATGAGTAGAAGTCAAAAATCGATATTTAACGCCATTTTGAAATCCAAGATGGCGGCCCATACTCAAGATAGCGGCCACGGAATGGTAGTTTGAGCTATGATACCATGCCATTTGGGTATCTATCGATCGGGCTTCATGAGTAGAAGTCAAAAATCGATGTTTGACTCTATTTCAAATCCAAGATGGCGGACCATATCCAAGATGGCGGCCACAGAATGAGAGTTTAAGCTATGATACCGTGCAGTATAGGTATCTATCGATCGGGCTTCATTAGTAGAAGTCAAGAATCGATATCCGAAGCCATTTTGAAACCCAAGATGGCGGACCATATCCAAGATGGCGGATGGAATGGTAGTTTGAAATATAATACCATGCAATATGGGTATCTACAGATGGTCGGGTAGAGGGTTTGGGTGAAGGATAGAGTAGAGGGAGTGAAGTAGAAGGTTAGGGTAGAGGATAGGCTGGACGGTAGGGAAGAGGGTAGGATAGAGAGTAGGGTTGAGGGTAGGAAAAATGTTAGGGTAGAGACTAGGATAGACGGTACGATTAAGCACAATATAGACTAGAGGGTACGGTAAAGTATAGGGCAGAGCGGAGGATAGAGGGTTGGAATAGAGGGCAAAGAAGACAGTAAGGTAGAGGCTAGAGAGGGTGAGAAATTGAGATGTGATTAGATGAGCTGAGGTTCTTTTTCGAGATACCTTCAGAAATTCTTACCAGGATTTCTTCAGGCATTCCTTTCAAGAATCATCTCATGTTTATTTCCGAGATTCCTTCAGATATTGCTGTACGGATTGTTCCGGAGTTCTCTTCAGGGATTTTTGCAGGGGTTGTTTTGGAAAATCCTGAAAGAATTCTTTTAGTCATTCTTTTCTACATTCCTTCGGGGATTTGTGCTGAAATTCCTTTAAAGATTCCTTCCAGGATTCCTGCTGTAATTCCTTAAAAGGTTCCTCCCGAAAAGAAAATGTGAAAAAATATGTATTTCTACCGAGTTTTTTTTCAGGCAATCCTAGAACATAGAGACATCTTCTCTAAGGTTCTTGCAGGAATGCCTGCTCAGCTTCTGGCCGGCATTCTTGTCATGATCTCTCTTAGGATTCCATCAGAGAATCCTAATGGAATTCTTTCTACGAGCCGGGATCCTCGCTCGGGATTTATTCAGCAATTCCTCTTGAGATTTCTTCTGTGATTATTTCAGGGGTTCCTACCAAGCTTTCAGCAGAGATTTCCTCAGAATTCTACCAGATATGCCTCTCAGAATTCCTTCAGTAAATCCTCCCGGGATTCCTTCGAGGATTTCTACCGGGAATGTTCTTCCCCCAGCGTTATGTTTTCCAGACTTTTGTACGTAATTCTAAGTTGCAATTGGTAGAACCAATAAAATTGAAATTTTGGGTGGTTCATCATTTTCCATGTAGCCGAAAGACACATTATCTTTTCGATGTAACTTGGATAGTGCCCAGAATAACACCATAAAACCCACATATTGTTCACGAATAAAAAACATAAGTGTAGAAGCCGTGTAGAGTATATCTGGTTTAAATTGTATATCAAAACATGGAATGATGATGAACCAGGGCGTGTTAGTGGAATACTTGTAAGTACGAGACACCGAAGACGACCTTATAGTTCAGGTCGAAATACGTATCTGTCAAAGGATATAAATTAAAAGGAACAGTACTTAACACGATTTTTTTGAAATATGCAAAATTTCTGAAAAGATTACGAATACTGAGTACGTAAAGAGAGTTTGTGGGGTGCTGAAGGAAAAACTCAATTACTTTATAAGAAATCATTATTTGTGTAAAATCTAACTTCTACAGTATTTTAACGTTTGGTTATGCTACACATATTGCGCTCTCTTTATTTGATTTGGTAAAAAAATGAGAAATGTTGAACACTGCGGCCGAAATTACATGAAATTACAAGAACCATGTATTGCATACTTTAAGGCGTTTATCGGGTTATATTTCTGCCGCAATTTATAAGTCCTTCTTCTATTCTTTTTGAGTGGTTATCATCTCTCTCACCTGTTTAGAGCTGTATTGTATCTATACTGATCAAAATATAACGATAGCGTAGAAGTTGTGCTGAAATAGAACTCGAGAAAATTATTAGATATTGAGGACCTACAATTAAGATTTTTTTTTGGATTTACACCATAGACTTCCATTTTTATCGTCAAATCATGCTTATTTTATTGGAACTTGACCTTTGATAACAAATTTATTTGAAGATTTAAATTGTGAGATTCCTTGGGCGTTAACGGGTTAACTCCCTGAAAGACTATTCCACCGTGTATGTAACCCCGTACATAATATGAATATGAACATTCTAAAATATAATGTAGAATTTGAAAGATTGCAATTGATATCTCTAGATACATGTGGTTTTTATCCAGATACACATTATGCTGGCTCTTGAGCCAAAAGACAAACATCAAACTTTTTTTATTGAAGGTTGAACATCTTTTTTGTTGTTGTTTTATTTATTTATTTATTTAATTCGACTTAAAATTTTGAAAGAGGTAAAAGCTCCCTTGAGCGATCTTTTTGAAATCTTTCTCAAGAAGGCATAAAACCTCTATCTTATTTTTGTTTTGTTTAGTGAAACTAGTAAAGCTTCACAGTATTTTTTTTTTTTTGTTCTCTATACCAAAGTCTTGCCTGTTTAAGGAAGACTTTGAAAGAAAGTTACTCAAAGGGGGTTTCCTCCTTCCAAATTTTGAATTAAAAAGTGTATATTCCAAAGTATTTGAAAGTTGTACTGAAAACCCTCATGAAAACTTTAAAATAGCTTGTAATTCAAAGCAAATAATAATTTATAATAAATACTGTCAATCACCCGATCTTCATGCTATCTCAAATGTTTCGGGATGACATAATTACTTACATCACTATCGTAATGTTTTGTTTATCTTTTTATTGAAATTTTCAGCCTTAGACTGATCCATTTTCTTATCGTAAAACATGCAACATCTTATATGTCGGTTTCGTGCATGATACAGAAAAGCAACTTTTTTGAGTTATTTGTCTCTTATACGAATACGAAAAAACCCTTATCGTCACTGTCAGCCGTCCTGGCAGATGTTAAACAATCCATTTTTACATCTATTTTCTCATAAATTCGATAAACTTCATACATGGGAAAGAAAAGTCCGATGATTTTTTGAAAATATCTTCATAATGTCTTTCATGACCAACTGGAGTTAAGAATTAATCCAATTTGTGTGAGCTTACTACCAATCTGGGAATGTTCTGGATCTCTATTCCTCTAAGAATAAATCTTCAGCTGTATTGTTCTGAGTACATCATTGTCGACATTTCCCTAAAGACAGTTTATAATACTCATATACTGCAAATACTTATTTTATCTGTATTAACGAGATTTTTTGCCCTAGGCTAGTTCATCTCGGGACCCACGCTTTACTTCCCTTCCGAAGGAAGAACCCACATCTTGACCCACATTGTTTGTGAGTTTGTCGGGAGTGGGATTCGATCCCAGGTTCTCGGCGTGATAGTCAAGTGTTCTAACCATCACACCAGGTCCGCTCCACAACTGCAAATACTCATCTCAGACACATTCTATAGACAATAACGTATTTCCGGAAGGATTCTTGGAAAAAAACTTGGAAAAAACTTGGAAAAAAAACCTTGAAACTATTTCTGGAGAAAACCCTCGAGGTATCCCTGTAACAATTCCTGAAGGGAGAAAATCTTTAAGAATTTTCTGGAGGTATTTCCGGAGAACTCTATAATAATGGAATTCTTGGAAAAATCCGGGAAATCACCTAAAGGAATTCTTGGACGAATCGCTGGAATTCATTAAAAAAGATATTCAAAAGGAATTCAAGCAGGGATTCATAGAAGTGATGCATTTCCTTGAGAAATTCTAGGAGGAAGCCCTGGAAGAAAATTCCGAAAGTGCCTTACCTGGGTGAATTCCTTAAGCGTTTCCTGGAGAAATGCCTGGAAGCGCTTCTAGTATTTATATGTTTAAAGTAAGTCACAGTGACTTATTCGCAACCAAAACCTGTGCTGCCATGACTCTTCTGTGACATGTGTGTTGCTTGGAAGAATCCTTGGAGGACTTAATGAAGAAACTGCTGCAGGGATTTCTGAAGAAATTCCTGGAAAATTTTCTTGTGGAAATTTCAAGAGAAATTTCTGGAGAAATCCCTACACAAAATAACTTAGGTGAAATTCCTGAAGGAACGCTACGATAAGTCCTAAAACAATCGTTGGAGGAAAACGAGATAATTGTAAAAGAATTCCTGAATGACATCTTGGAGAACTTCCTGGCTCCTATATGCATCCCTCTGAAACTATCTTAAAGAATTCCAATATCAATCACTTGAAATTCTTGAGGTTATTCAAACAAATCTTCTGGTAATCCCTAAATGCATTCCTGGAGGAGACCCTGGAAGAATTCCCGGAGATATCCCAAGTGGAATTCTTGGAGGAATCCCTAGAGGAATCCCTGTAGGAATCCCTGGAGGAGTCCTGGAGGAATCCCTGAATGTGAATGAATTCATAGAGGAAGTCCTTGAGGAATTCCTGGAGAATCTCTAGGAGAATCCTGGGAGAAATCTCTGGAAAAATTCCCAGAGCAATCCCTGGTGAAATTCCTGGAGAAATCCATGGCGAAATTCCTGGCTGGATCGCTGGAAGAGTTCCTGAAAGAGTTCCTGAAAGAATTTCTGCAGGAATGCCCGGAAAAAAGTAAACCTTGAGGAATGCTGGGAGGAATCCTTTTAGGAATTCCTGAGCCAATTTTTGAAGAAATTCCTGAAGGATTCATTAGAGCAATTCCTGAAGGAATCTATGGAGGAATGCCTGGAGCAACTTCTGGAATTCCTGGCAGATTCATTGGAAGAATTCCTGGGGACCCTAGAAGAATTTCTGAAGAAATACCTGTAGAAATTCCTGCAGTAATATGTAGAGGAATTCTGAAAGGAATCCATGGAGCAATTTTTGAAGAAATTCTTTGAGAAATTCCTGGAGGAAATCCTACAGGAGGATGAACTCTTAGGGGAATCATCGGAGCAATTCCTAGAGAAACCCCTGTAGAAATCCTAGGTGAAATCAGTGGAAAAATCCTTGCAGGAACTCCTGGAGAAATCCCTGAAGCAATTTCTGCAAGAATCTCAGGAGGAATTCCTGGAGGATTTTTTTAAGGATCATTGAAACATTTCCAGGAGGAACCCCTGGAGGAATATCTGGAGAAATCACTGGAGGAATCTTTGGAATAACCTCTGGAAAAAATCCTAGATGAATTTCCTTATAAATCCTTAGAAGAATTTCTGGAGGAATCCCTGGATGAAATTCCTGGAGGAACGCCTGAAGGAATCCCTAGAGAAATACTTGGAGAAATCCCTTGAGGAATTGCTGGAGACATCCCTCAAGGAACTCTTGGAAGAACTCTGGGAGGAACTCCTGAAGGGATTTTGGAAGGTATCCCTGGGAAAATTTCTAAAGAATTGCTGCAGGAATTCCTAGGAAATTCTGGAGGAATTTATGATGGAATTCCTGAAGCAATTTCTAGAGGAATCTCTGGAGGAATGACTGGAGGAATGCCTGGAGAAATGCCTGGGAGAATATCTGAAGAAAATCCTAGGAGAATATCTGAAGGAACCCCTAGATAATTTACAGAAAAACTTGTAGTTACACGCTCAGAAAACCGTTCTGATAAACGTGAACAAACAAACGCAAATATGAGAACAAGCAAATATACACCGTGAACTGGAACTAGTTCCAGCTGTCAATATGGGCGTTCTAGATAACGTGAAATCTAGTTTACGGTGTACATTTCTTATTGTTGTTATCGTTCCTATGCATAGTTCCCGTTTGTTCCCGTTGCCGTGATTGGGAGTTCACGTATATCGGAACGGATTTTTTTTCGTGTAGAAGACACAGAATGTTGGTAATTGACAAATTGAGAGATGAATTTTTGAAAAAAAAAATCGCGTTTTGGTGGGATTCAACCCTGTATTCGCTAGACCGGTGTTTTAATCTACTAAGCCACAGAACAGGTAATAATTCTGCGGAATAGAAAGCCCAACTGAACCCGAGTCCGCACCATGAACATTCACTTTTTCAAGAACCATCTCTCTTTCGGCTTAGATGTCAATCCACAACACACCCTCGTTTGTGCCCAACAACTACAAGTGAGAGCGTATTATTTTTATTTGAAGCCGAGACTTACTCTCACACTCCGCACAAACGAGGGTGTGTTGTGGATTGACATCTAAGCCGAAAGAGAGACGGTTTTTGAAAAAGTGAATATTCATGGTGAGGGCTCGGGTTCAGTTTGGCTTTCTATTCCGCAGAATTATTACCTGTTCTGTGGCTTAGTTGGTGGGTTCGAATCCCGCCAGAACGCGATTTTTTTTTAAAAAATTCATCTCTCAATTTGTCAATTACCAACATTCTGTGTCTTCTAACTACAAGTTTTTCTGTATGTTCATGACAGACCAGAAAATCTGGTAAATGCCAGTAAAGGGCAACATATACCTAGACAATTTCCTGCAAAAATCCTGGAGCAAATTTCTGGAAGAATTCGTGGAGGAATTTCAGGAAGAATAATTCCTGAAGGAATTTTAAAAGGAATTCCTGGGATGATTCTTGGAGGAATTTTTGAATGGATTCCTGAAGGAGTCTCTAAGGGGAATGTTTGGTGATAAGTCTAGCGGATTCCCTTGAGGAGTCACTGTAGAAATTCCTTGAGCATCTCCTGGTGGAATGCCCTGAGGATTGCTTGGAGGAATGCCTGACGGAACTCCGGGAGGTATGCTTGGCGAAATTCTTGGAGGAATTCCTGCAGCAATTCATGGAGAAGTTTTTGGAAGCAAGCCTTTAGGAATTTTTGGAGGGGTCTCTAGATGAATTATTATTGGAATCCGTGGAAGAATTCCTAGAGGAACCACTGGAGGTATTCTGGATGATTTTTTAAGGATCACTGAAACACTTCCAGCAGGAATCCCTGGAGGATCCTCTGGAGGAGTCTCTGGATGAATGTTTAGAGAAATTCCAAAAGAAATACGTGTTGAAATTCATGGAGGAATCTCTGGAATAGTCTCCGAAGAAATTCCAAGAGAAATTTCTGCGGGAATTCCTGGGCGAATTCCCTGCAGAATTTCTGGAGAAATTTCAGGAAGAATTCCTGGAAAAATCCTGAAAATCTGAAAATAAAATTCTGAAAAACCTAGTGAGAGTTTCCGGAAGCAATCCTATGAGGAATTCCTTGAGAAATCCCAGGAGAGTTTTCTTAACAACATAATTTCTGTAGAATCCCTGTGAAAAAAAGTTCCTTCGCATGTCTGTAGTAATTTCTGAATGAATTATTGAATCCTTGGATGGCCTCCTAAATCATTTTTGTACAATATTTATAAGGAATTCCTGGATTAATTTTAGAATAATCTCTAGTAAAATTTTCTAAAAGAATTCCTGGAAGAAATTCCTGCAGACATACTTCGAATAATTCCAGATAGAATTATTGGAGTAATATCTAGCGGAATTCTTGAAGAAATATATGGAGAAATCCCTAAAGAAATCTCTGAGTGAATACCTGCAGAAATGCATAAAAGGATTTCAGATGAAAGTCCTTCCTAAATCCTCGGAGAAATTCCTGAAGGAATCCAAGAAAAGATCCCTGGAACAATCTCTGAGGAACCTGTAATGATATCCCAGGACCAATTCCCGGAGGATTGTCTGGCGCAATCCCTAAGGGAATTCTTGGTGGAATTTCTGTAGGAATCCATGATGGAATCACTGAAGGAAGCTGTGGGAAAATTCCTGGAGCAATTCGTCGATGCATCCTTGCAAAGAATCTGTAAAAATTCTGAAGGAATCATGAGAGGAATCCAGGTTTTTGCCCTTAGTATGACGTTTGAATCAAACACTAGTGAAAATTCGAAAAATTTTGAGCTACTACACTCTATAGCAGTAGTATATGGTTCTAGAAAGGGTTCTAGAAAGTCCTTCACTTTTCCTGCCGGAACCGGTTCCGGTGTATCCGAAAAAAATGACACGTTATTTTTGCACTCCTTAAATAACAATCACAAAATTTAGCCATTTAACCAAGCTTGTTATTTGGTCAAATTATATGAAAAAATTGAAGTGATGTTATTTGAGAAATAATTGGCGAAATTTCTTGTGAAAAAAATTGATTATGGTAAAAGGGTATAATGCGCCCCACCGGGGCAAAACGCCCCCCTTCATTTTCTAGCGATTCAAGCTTTTTTCGCATGCGTGATCGATTAGAAATCTTGGATATTGAAGAATAATTGCCATCAAGCTGATCCGTTAGTTAATTGGTACAGAAAAGCAACAAAAATATCAAAAAGTCTGAAATCGAGGCTTCTGGCGTAATATTTTACCTCTTGTAAACTGACTTCATTGTAAACGAAGCTAGCTCTGTTCGCTTGTGTTATTTTGCAACTTTTATGCAGTTAAACACTTGTTAAAAGACCCTCCAAGGATAAGCATGTAGTGGAATTATTCCCTGGAACAGTTTTATCACGGGGCTGGACGTTTTTCTTTTGATGGGGCGTATTGCCCCGTTTGTTTTGATAAGGCAAATTTTGGAAAGTTTTCGAAAAACGTTTCAAAGCTTCCATAGCCGCTCCTCCAAAGGCAAAGTTTGCATGCAACACTTCACTAACTTTAGGAACAACGATTTGCAGTGGACAATAGATGGAATAAGGCGCAAGTTTTAGATATATTGCCATTTCTGCTTAGGGGGGGGCATATTATACCTGTTTACCCTATAATGAAAAAAGTCCTAAATTATTAAAATAGTTTATTTTTTTCAGTTATTTTTTCTAAAATTCTGAATCTTCTATATTTAAAAATAAAGTCCTGGCTAAGCCAATACATGCGACTATATCTTGTACGGCAGAGAAAATACGATTACAGGACTGATGGACCAACAACATTTATGGAACTTCGTCATCCTGTCATCGGAAATTGTTATCCAGTAGGGTAACAGGGTAAAATGTATGTTCATTTGTGATGTCTCAATTTATTACTATTTGTAGTGCTTCACTGTAATTAATATGCATTTGTAGTGCTTCATTAATTTTCGTGATACATCATTGCATAATTTTGTCTGTAAGCAAATTTCCTTCCCGATCATAACACAAGGCTGCAACCACACTCTCTTCGATGGTGTAAATTTCCCAAATGGAGGAGAAGGTGCCTCTAGAGCCGACCTACATATGTATTGACAATCTCTTTGTGCTGCCGTTTCTGGCTGCGGTGATTGCGTTTCTCTTCTGCACTTGTCACCCTTCATCGCTCCCTGTTGCGACAGGTTCTGAACACTAGAATGTGACTTCTGATGGCATCCTTTTTTTTTTTTTTCAAATTAGTGAAATCAGTTTTGTACCATTTAATTCCGCGGGCGGTTTACTGATTAGGTACACCCAATCAAAGAGGATATTCTGCTGGGTCCAAAAAATCAAGAGCAAGGGCATGCTTGCCTACAACTTCTTGCGCTGCTATTGTCACTATTTCATGGATATACTGTCATAAACTCTTGACATCGCCAGATCCGTAGGCCTCTTCTAACCTCTTCTCTAGCTTCTGATGATACTATGCAGCAATCCCTTTGACTGACAAAAGTTTGATGATAATACGAATGATTCGATTGTTTCTTGAGCCCGTTACGCTAGATAAACACGCCTGAATTTTTGCAACAACAAGATAAGCCTCCAAGTCAATGCTCGGAACTCTGTGGGACCTCACACGTCCGAAAAATGTCGACCGTTTATCAGCCCGTGACCTTTTTCATCCAAGCATCGGTTATCGGTACGGAGAGCCTTCACTCCGTCACAAACAACAACGGCCTGAGATTAGTTAATTTTGCTGCTGCCAGGGGGATGGCTATTAAGTAGTAGCACCTATCTGGGACGATCTGGCACGATCTGGGAAACCGAACAGCTACCGGAGGAGTGGAAGGAAGGGATAATCTGTCCCATCCACAAGAAAGGCGACAAGTTAATGTGTGAGAACTTTCGAGCGATCACCATTTTGAATGCCGCCTACAAAGTGCTATCCCAGATCATCTTCCGTCGTCTTTCACCTAAAGTAAATGAGTTCGTGGGAAGTTACCAAGCCGGTTTCATCGACGGCCGGTCGACAACGGACAAGATCTTCACCGTACGGCAAATCCTCCAGAAATGCCGTGAATACCAGGTCCCAACGCATCACCTGTTCATCGACTTCAAAGCGGCATACGACAGTATCGACCGCACAGAGCTATGGAAAATCATGGACGAGAACAGCTTTCCCGGGAAGCTGACTAGACTGATAAAAGCAACGATGGACGGTGTGCAGAACAGCGTAAGGATTTCGGGTGAACTATCCAGTTCATTTGAATCATGACGGGGACTGCGACAAGGTGATGGACTTTCCTGCCTACTATTCAACATCGCCCTGGAAGGTGTTATGCGACGAGCCGGGCTCAACAGCCGGGGTACGATCTTCACGAAATCCAGCCAATTTGTCTGTTTTGCGGATGACATGGATATTATTGCTAGAACATTTGGAACGGTGGCAGAACAGTACACCCGCCTGAAACGTGAAGCAGCAAAGGTCGGACTGGTGGTGAATGCGGCTAAGACAAAGTACATGCTGGTAGGTGGGACTGAGCGAGACAGGACAAGCCTTGGCAGCAATGTTACGATAGACGGGGATACTTTCGAGGTAGTAGAAGAATTCGTCTACCTTGGTTCCTTGCTAACGGCTTACAATAACGTGAGCCGTGAAATACGAAGGCGCATCATCAGTGGAAGTCGTGCCTACTATGGGCTCCAGAAGAAACTGCGGTCAAAAAAGATTCACCCCCGCACCAAATGTACCATGTACAAGACGTTAATAAGACCGGTGGTTCTCTACGGACACGAGACATAGACGATGCTCGAGGAGGACCTGCAAGCACTCGGAGTTTTCGAGCGACGCACAGTGGGAAAAAACCGACCCAAAAAGGCACCTAATTATTGCGGCTGATTGCGATGTTTGAGGCCCAACTTTTCCGAATGGAAAAATGCCAAGGAATCGATTGGTGATAGTTTCATTCACCGGAATTGAGTGTAAGTGTCCATTTTGCCCCATTTTCCCCTAAAAAACACTGTTTTTCTGAATTAAATAATGGTTTCAACTGACTACGGCTAACCAATCATTTTTTTATTGATGTAGAATTGACAGGTGCATTCTATGGAGCATACCTCGATCCGTGTCTTTGACTGGAAGTGTCCATTTTGCCTTATTTTCCCCTAAAAATACTGTTTTTCTGGATTAAAAAATAGTTTCAACTGATTGCGGTTAACCAACCATTTTTTTCTTGATGTAGAATTTACAGGTGCATTCTATGCGACACACCTTGATTTGTGTCATTGAAAGAAAGTGCGTATTTTGCCTCATTTTCCCCTAAGATACTATTTTTATGAATGAAAAAAATGCTTTCAACTGATTGCGGCCAACCAACCATTTTTTACCTGATGTAGAATTAATCGGCACATACTTTGCGGTGCACCTCAATATATGTCATTGACTGGAAGTGCCCATTTTGCCTCATTTTCCCCTAAAAATACTGTTTTTTCTGAATTAAAAATTAGTATCAACTGATTGCTGCATACCTGCCATATTTTTCTTGATGTAGAATTGGCAGGAATATTTCATGAGGCACACCTCGATCCGTGTCATTGACTGGAAGTGCCCATTTTGACCCATTTTCCCCTATAAATACAGTTTTCCTGGATTAAAAATAGTTTTAACTGATTGCGGCTAACCAACCAACTTTTAGCTGATTTAGAATCAACCCGCGCATGCTTTGGGGCACACCTTGATCTGTGTCGTTAACTGGAAGTACACATTTTGTCTTATTTTCCCCTAAAAATACTATTTTTTTGAATTATACAATTGTATCAACTAATTGCGGCTAACCAATCAATTTTTGCTTGATGTAGGATTAACCGGCGCATATTTTGGGGGGCACACCTCGTTCTGTGTCTTTGGGTCGTGGTGCCTATTTTGCTCCATTTTTCCCCTAAACTACGGGTTTTCTGGATTTAAAAATAGAAGACCAAAACATAATCACATGCATGTGGTTCGTTGGTTATAACTATTTTCACAAGCATCGGATCGTTTTGCGGCCTTCATCAAAGTTTTTCAGAACATCCTAGGCTATCATTTTACAGTATCGGTTAAAAAGTTTCAGACAAACTTTTTCAACTTATGACAAAAATGCAAAAAAATATGTTTTCTCATACAAAACCCCATACAAATTTCAATTGCAATGCGCAAAGTGTAGACGCAATCGATCGTGCTCAAATTTTGCACAGATACTTAGGACCCGAAATGGAATCAAAAAAGCTTTGATCTGAGAAAACGGTTCCGATGACCCACGCTAATGCATAGGTCGATTCTACATCAGAAAAAAACATTGATTAGCTGCAATCAATTGAAACTATTTTTAAATCCAGAAAATCCGTAGTTTAGGGGAAAATGGAGCAAAATGGGCACTACCACCCAAAGACACAGAACGAGGTGCACCTTAAAGTATGTGCCGATTAATTCTACATCAAGTAAAAATTGATTGATTAGCCGCAATTAGTTGATACAATTGTATAATTCAGAAAAATAGTATTTTTAGGGGAAAATAAGACAAAATGGGTACTTCCAGTTAACGACACAGATCAAGGTGTGCCCCAAAGCATGCGCCGGTTGATTCTAAATCAGCTAAAAATTGGTTGGTTAGCCGCAATCAGTTAAAACTATTTTTAATCCAGGAAAACTGTATTTATAGGGGAAAATGGGTCAAAATGGGCACTTCCAGTCAATGACACGGATCGAGGTGTGCCTCATGAAATGTTCCTGCCAATTCTACATCAAGAAAAATATGGCAGGTATGCAGCAATCAGTTGATACTAATTTTTAATTCAGAAAAAAACAGTATTTTTAGGGGAAATGAGGCAAAATGGGCACTTCCAGTCAATGACATATATAAAGGTGCACCGCAAAGTATGTGTCGATTAATTCTACATCAGGTAAAAATTGGTTGGTTGGTCGCAATCAGTTGAAACCATTTTTTTCATTCAGAAAAATAGTATCTTAGGGGAGAATGAGGCAAAATGGGCACTTTCATTCAATGACACAAATCAAGGTGTGTCTCATAGAATGCACCTGTAAATTCTACATCAAGAAAAAAAATGGTTGGCTAACCGCAATCAGTTGAAACTATTTTTTAATCCAGAAAAAAAGTATTTTTAGGGGAAAATAAGGCAAAATGGACACTTCCAGTCAAAGACACAGATCGAGGTATGCTCCATAGAATGCACCTGTCAATTCTACATCAATAAAAAATTTGTTGGTTAGCCGCAATCAGTTTAAACCATTATTTAATTCAGAAAAACAGTGTTTTTTAGGGGAAAATGGGGCAAAATGGACACTTACACTCAATTCCGGTGAATGAAACTATCACCAATCGATTCCTTGGCATTTTTCCATTCGGAAAAGTTGGGCCTCAAAGATCGCAATCAGCCGCAATAATTAGGTGCCTTTTTGGGTCGGTTTTTTCCCACTGTGCGACGGGTGCTAAGGACGATCTTCGGCGGCGTGCAGGAGAACGGTGTGTGGCGGAGAAGGATGAACCACGAGCTCGCTGCACTTTACGGCGAACCCAGCATCCAGAAAGTGGCCAAGGCCGGAAGGATACGATGGGCAGGGCATGTTGCAAGAATGCCGGACAACAACCCTGCAAAGTTGGTGTTTGCTAACCATCCGGTTGGTACAAGAAGGCGTGGAGCGCATCGTGCGATGGGCGGACCAGGTGGAACGTGATCTTGCGAGTGTTGGGCGTGACCGACGTTGGAGAGCTGCAGCTGCAAATCGAGTATTATGGCGGCAAATTGTTGATTCAGTATAATCATGAATTTGATGTTAACTAAATAAATGAAAATGAACCTACTTTGCACGCAAGAATATCTACAAGCACACCTGGAGACACCCAAATGGCGAAGTTTGCAACCAAATCGACCATGTGCTGGTAGATGGCCGACACTTCTCGGACGTCATTGATGTTAGAACTTTTAGGGGTCCCAACATCGACTCAGATCACTACCTCGTAGTTAGTAAGATTCGAGCCCGGTTATCAACCGTGTCGGTCTCTAAGAACCAGCGATCGATGCGTTTTAACATCCAGCGTTTTTCAGCGGACGGTACGGTAGCTGACTATCACCAGAAGCTGGACGAGCGGATACGTGAAATCAACGAGAGCGATGATCTCAACACACTACGAGTAGTGTCAGAGGGTAACGGATGAGAAGAATGTCGCCAGAAGTCGGATGCTGGTGTCTGGGACCTGGCAGAGCAAGGAGCGATATAGGGAAGCGAGAACATCCGAAAAACGAATCCACCGGCAGAAAGGAAAAAAAAATACCAGGAGGAAAATGTGATGGCTCCGGTGCAAGAAAGTATGGGGCAGAATGATATGCGGAAGTTTTACGAAACTGTCAATGGCGTGCGGAGAAAAACAGCGCCTTCTCCCGTCATGTGCAACGACAGTGAAGGAAACTTGCTGACAGAAAAAAAAAAAACAATGATGGCTGCCAGGTGGAGACAGGAGACAGCACCTAGAGGAGTTGTTGAACGGTGAGAATAGAAGAGCGACAGACAGAATTCGAATCGACGACGACGGACAAGCTGTGGAACCTCCAGCGCTAGACGAGGTCAAGACAGCCATTAGAGGGCTGAAAACAATAAGGCTTCTGGGAATGACGAACTCCCGGTCGAGCTTCTCCAGCACGGTAGTGAGCAGCTGTATCAACTCTTACACCGTATTATGTTCAATATATGGGAAGAGGAAGAACTGCCTGCTAGTTGGTTGGATGATCTCGTTTGCCCTCTATACAAAAAGGGCATCGACTGGAGTGCACGAATTACAGAGGAATAACACTTCTCAATTCAGCGTACAAAATTTTGTCCGAAATTCTGTTTAACAGGCTGAGGCCGATTGAGGAGCCCTTCGTCAGCGAATATCAGGCGGGTTTTCGTGAGGGCCGATCAACAACAGATCAGATGTTCACCCTGCGGCAGATTCTCGAAAAATTTCGGGAGAACAACTTGCAGACCCATCATCTGTTTATTGATTTCAATGCGACAGGTTATGATCGAACATGGTTTTCCGGCGAAGCTGATTGGACTGATTCTTGCGACGCTTGACGGTTGCGTGCGATAATGATGTTACCCGCGAGGTGAAAAGGCGGATTACAGCTACAAATCGGGTCTTTTTCGGTCTGCGAAACCAGCTGAAGTTCCGTATGCTGCAAACGAAGACAAAACTCGCGTTGAACAAGACTTTGGTTCTTCCGGTCGCTTTATACGGCCATGAATCGTGGATGTTGAGAGAAGCTGATTGGAGAGCCTTTGGAGTCTTCGAACGTAAAGTGCTGCTAACAATACTCGGCGGTAAACTGGAGGACAGCATCTGACGGCGTCACATGAACGACGAATTGCACCAAGTTCATAAAGAGCTTTATACAGTGAAGCGAAAAAATCCGGGATGAACCTGCCTACGGCAGAAGATCCCCGAATAAAGAGATACAAAAAAAAATGAAGCGGCAGGCTGCGGTGGGCTGAGCACGTAGCTCGTATGCCGGAGAAACGACAAGCTCAAACCATATTCAGTAGAGAACCAGGAGGGGGCCGTCAGCTTCGTGGTAGACCGTGCACACGGTGGCTTTTTGCAGTTGAGGAGTACCTAAGGGCTCTAAACTTTCAGGGTGACTGGAAGCGATTGGCCCAGGACCGAGACCAGTAGAGGCGAATGCTTCATTCGGCGCAGACTCACCGCTACGAGTTGTAGCCCATCTTCCTAGGAGTAAGTGTCCCCATTCGGGTGTCGCCAGGTGAGTTTTCGAATATTTGCACGTGCCAAGTAGGTAGGGGGGGTGGGGGTAAGACGGACATGTTTAGTAAACACTCTATTTTGACAGTGTAAACAATGCGATAATTAAAATTTTATCTCCATACTATATACTTCAACTAAGGTACTTTACAGTCTGCAAGCTGATTTTGCAATAAAATTTGATTTTCCATGACTTTTGAGATAATTAAAAAGTGATCTCCAAATGTATGTTTTTCAACAGTGTGGGTAAGACGGACCGGTAGGGTGGGTAAGATGGACACGTTTGGAAATTTAGCTAATACGCCTCTAATTGTGTTAAATGATGTTTGTGGCCGTTTGTATTCGGTAGATCAATCATAATAGAATCTAAATTTGGCCCTAAATCTCTTAGCGAAACGTGTTTCTGCAAATTAAAATCTATTTTGTAAATTGGAAACCTCCATAGAGTGATAAACGCCTAACAGTATGCAATGCTCTGGTAATTTTACAAAGTTCAAACAGTTCCAACAACAAAAATTCTAATAAAATGAATTTTTGAATAAAAAATCAATATGAAATACTTTAAACGGCTTCCACAAACATTTTTGTACTCCATAGATTTCAATCTGTGAACAATGTGTGGGTCTTACGGCACTATCAAAGTAACCCCAACACTGTCCGTCTTACCCACCCTCAAGGCGGACCGTCTTACCTCCACACAACGCAAAATATTCATTCCACCACCGTTATTTATAATCCAAGAAATTTACCTGAATGTCGTTGTGTATATGATGGAACAGTTTAAAACTACTGGGAAACTCCAAATAAAATGCAAAAACTTAGCAATTTAATGTTAAAAAGCTTATTTATTGCCGCCTCAAAATTAGATCCCAGCACAAAAGCGTGTAGGCTGGTAAATGATTGATTATTTTTTGCACTTTTGACATATTTATTCTCTCATGGAGTGGTTCAATAATCATCAACTGATAAGAAGATAGAGTTAATCGTAAAAGAAAGTCAAATATCAGCTCTTAAGTGCCAGAACAAGTCGGTGGTCCGTCTTACCCACCCGGTCCGTCTTACCCCCATCCCCCCTACTGATGATTGCTATCCGCAATTCGGACCATTCAGTGACATAGAGATGGGAGGGATAAACGTGTGACAACCCTGTTTTCAAGATAGATCAAGACGCTTGTAAAATACAGTGATAACTTCATAACCCCTTCACCAAAGGAATTTCTTTTGTGGTCTATAAAATGAGAAACGCGTACATTCAAATAAACGCTCTGTATATAAAAATAGTGCTCTGAAGCAAAGTGTTCCCATAATACAAAAATGCTCAACATTGAAATGTATGCAGGTAGAGTAGTTTTTTTTTTAATCTGTCGGAATAACGTTCATTCGATGGGTGAAGCTTGCCGATTCTTATTAAATAAATGTTGTGCTTACAGATTCAAAGCCTGTTAAAAACTGGAAAAAATACTCTGAAAGTTTGCATGATTAATCCAAGTCGTTAGAAGTAAAAGGCTAGGAATGATGCTTTATACCACTGAATTGAGAAACTGTTTCGCATTAGCTTTGTGTTACATGTAAGTTAAAAGCGAACCGAGGACGATGGTTTGGTACAATGACGTTTGATAAATGCCAAACGTGTCGGACCCAACTGGTAGGGATTCCCTCAAAACATTAAAAATGACAAGCTTATGCAATGGATTGCAAGTGTGACTTCTAATTTAAACGATATTGCACCACATATTGCACATAACGGCTTTGTGAACACACAGAATCAATACATTTGTTACATGCTGTCACAGCAATATAATGTAGGGCATATTTCACCTTCTTGATGCATTCATTTTGTTTTAAGAATCGTGCCCAATATCCGCCTTAAAAGAACATTATCCCGACAACCTTAAAAAAATCTACCCTACCTTACTGGAATAGTGTCACAAGAAGTGATGGCAGTTTAGGCTATTTATTGAACCCCTAATCTATCAAGTACGGACTATCCAAGGCACCCAAACCGGCAGCGACTCCCCCTTCGTTCGCACTGGACAATTTCGTACGCAGCATGTGTCCAACTTGCTTGTTGTACAAGATTTTGTCCTTCGTTCTATAAAAAGAAATCCAAACATAAGTACTTTTACTAACTCGGCTCATCAAAAAAGACTTACCCAATAATTGCACCGAAGATTCCCAGCTCCGACACTAGGTCTACGATCCCTGGAGGCATTTTTCCTTCCGGACGAACCATGTAACCACGTGATAGCGGAGGAAAGATGCGCTCCATCAAAATCCAAGCCGAACGTTCATCTTCGTTCATCTTTTCCAATGCCCCGGGGATGTCCGATCCGTATACATTGTTGCCGCCTCCCTCACGCTGGGGCTTCAGCACATATCGCTCCGGGTTGGAAAGCGCCAACTTCACCGCCTGTTCGCCTTCGTCCCCCTTGTCCAAAGAGTACAACCCGGTGAAGATATCCTTGATGCTGTCAATTTTCGCAGAGTCTGCAATGAATCGCTTCAAAATTTCCGGCTTGGCCAAGGCCTGTTGAACCTTTTTGGTCCCCGCCAGATGGTAGTGGATCGAAGGGCACTTGATGGCCATGGATCGTTCCATCAGCAACCGAGCAGCCCATTCGTTCGGTCCATGATAGTGACCCGGCTCGTATCCAGCTCGGAAATAGATAACGGTAACCGGTAGGTCTCCGATCAGGAGCTCACCATTAGGTCCCAGTTTTCCCTGTTCGAAGATTTGGGTCAAGGTGCGGCGAATGACCGCAATGTGCGGGTACGTTTCCCGGATGTAGAATTCGTGGAACCGTTGATCGCAAATGTTGTAGGTTATGTCCTCTATTACGAACATGATTGCGGCCGAAGGATTGTTCTGGATCTTCCATGCTTCTACCATACCGTCACACAAACCCGAGAGAGCATGGTTTTCGGGAAGCTTTGATGAGTGGGGAAGTAAAATATCAGTACCTAGTTCGGATTGCTTGATGATAATAAGAATAAGAATAAGCTACTTACATCAACCAGTCTATCAGCATAACCCAATTCCTTTAGGATGTAGCTAGTTGCAAAAAAGATACAATTTTAAATAAAGTGCAGAAAAAAACAGAATCGAGAAATCATTACTATTGGCAAACAGTTCTAGATTATCAACTGTAAAAGATAGCAGCATGCAAAAAAAGTAAAAAACCTATAGTTTTTTGGAAAGCCATCGAAATTTTGATGCTCCAATCAGTAACAACCAATTGCTATGTAAATTTGCAAAACAGATAGTTTAAGCAGTGGTAGGATTCATACACCCCATTAGGAATAAATGTTCATGAAATTGAGTTCTCATCAGATTAGTTTGGTGCAGACATGTGCAATTTATATATTTTTTCAAGGTGCTTGATTAGGGTAAAACCGATAAAACTAAAAAAAATCGAATCTTATAAGTAGCTGTAAGCAGCCTAGCATAAGATAAACTCCTGAACATCATTTTACAACAACCATGTTAAAACAAAATATAAATAATTAAAAAAAAACTCCCTGTTACCAACGGTAGTATCATACACATGAACAGCTAGTTGATTTAACGATAAGCCAATATTAGAGGTAGTTTAGAAAGTATTGAGGAAAACTGTTATACCTATGCATCGGTGTCATAAAAGTCGAGATACCGCCAAAGCTGGACGCGATTGTGTTGACTTCCACCTGTTTAATAGCGTTCGATTCGAGAAAATTTGCCAGATAGTCGGACCGGAGTAAACCGAGCGAGAGCGGCTGGAATTGAGGGAAAGGATGTTTTGTTTGCAGTAGAAGTTCAGCGTTCCAAAAATCTGTAGCTAGGGGAAGGGGAAGAAATAGATCATGGACGGTCCCATGAGGATGGCGCCGGCGGTACAGAAGAAAAGGTGTAATGAAGCCACTTTGCTCGAGTTTTTCCCGGGTCCCTTCAAATCCGATCTGAAAGCTAATGGGAAGGCGAGTTTTGTATGTTTCGATTTCTACACGTGGGAAGCATGAGGTGAGTCAAATTTCATACAAATAAATTCCAGTAAGCATGCAAATACACGAGGTATCGGTTCCCAATTAACTAATTCGAAATGGCATCTACAACTACTACGTCACACTCATGCTTATCAATATTTTGTGGGAGTTTTTGTGGGATTTTTCTGGCGTTAGGGCAGGTCTTATGATTTGCTTAGGAAATATTTAACTCAACGTATATAAATGTAAATGTAATTGTTATCGGGGACGCCAACGCTCAGGTCTACAAAGAGGACATTTTTGTATAATACATCACCCCGATCATTGATATCGGTCTGATACTAACGATCTTCGCTGCAGCATCCCTATTGCTGTTGGCCAATGGCCATAATGTTGGATCCTAGGATTCTTCCCTAAGCGCACCAATGTGGACTTCCATACCTTGGAGCTTCCCACGGGACCGATCTTATCAGGCGACAGCCGTTCGGCTACGGAAAGGCCCTGCAGGGACAAAGGCGGCCTTGGTGCATCTACCGGTGGCAGACACTAACAAGTCCGTTAAAGTAGGGAGGCTGAAGGTAGGCGGGACGACCAGTCCCATACCGGGTACTCGGTCAATAACGGCAACTGGGTCGCGGATGAGTCCGGAAAAATGGTGCGATATGGATGACGAGTAAATATCCCCATAGGGAGCCTTGATTATTTTTTTTTTTTTTTATTTTAACCAACACAAGATTATCAATTGCCGGGGCCCGTAGCGTAGTGGCTACACGTTCAGTTCATAAGTGGATGGTCATGCACTCAGCCAAATAACCTTAAGATTTCCATAAGGCCCAACTTATGAAACGGCCTTTAAATAATTCATAATGATTCGGATGAATTTCATAAAGTCACTCTATGGCGTAAAATCGTCTCACAGCTTGGCTTTTATTCATGATTAGCAACATGGAATTCTCAAGCGTCGGTAGCCATGTGGATAAAACACGGGCTCGGTGATCACGACGTTCATGGATCGAATCCAGTCTGCATCATTTTAAGATTTTTTTGTTCTTTTCATAAGTCTATCTTATGGAATTTGTCATAGCAAGCACTATCAATTTTCATAAGGTATTCTTATGTTATCCATAAGAATTAGTTATAGCAAATTTTCATAAGGTATTTCGATGAATTTCGCTAGTTTTTTTCACTGAGTGTGGGTTCGAACCCAGCCCCGGCACTTGCAATTTTTCGTCAGTTGCTCTTCCCCCCGAAAGCGGCTGAAACCCGACCCTCTTCTGAGCATATGCTCTAACGGACCCGGAAACTTGGATATCGGCTAACGGCAACTCATAATGAACCCCCAATCGGACTGGAAATGGAACAAAAAGCCACACAGCAACATCGTGCTCATCATTCTACCATGGACAGGGTAGAAAAGTGACAGCAGCGCAAAGGCTATCAGTTCGAATCAGAATTAGTGGAATTTGAATAGAATACATTTAGGCGCTGTACAAAGTGTAAGTGCAGCCGCTAATTGGAATCACTCATGCAGTGCCCTAGTGGACAAAAGAGCTGTAAATTAGGTTAAGTAGTTGAAGAATAAAAAAAAATTATCAATAATTCAGTATTCCCGAAAAATGAAATAAAGTATAAATAAGTATATAATTTAGGGTTTTATCCATAATTATCAAGCTTTATTTTTCCCGAAAACCACAAGAAATTTCTTCAAGTATTTCTCTAAAAGCGCCCTTTCAATCTTATCATAGAATTTTACCAAAAAACAAGCTAAATTTTGTGATTTTTGTTCATGGAAAACAAAATTTCGGGGATATGTCGGAACCGGTTCCGGTAGGGAAAGAGAAGGACTTTCTGCCACTATGTGCTGCAACAGAGTGTAGTAACTTAAAATTAATGAATTTTCTATAGTATTAAATTCAAACAAATGTCATTCTAAATTAGAACAAAAAATCTGGGATTTCTCCGCCAGGGACATCGTCTGAATTTTTCCAGGTATTTTTCAGGACTTCAGGACTCCAGGGCTTGATCCAAGAAATGCTTCAGGAGTTCTTCACACGTTTTTCTTTTTAGACATTTTTAGAGATACTTCTGCAAGGATGCATTGAAGAATACCTCCAGGAATTTTCCCATAGTTTCCTGCAGTGGCTTCATCATGGACTCACATTCCTCCGGAATTTGCTTCTGGAATATCTTTAGAGGTTCCTCCAGTGATTGTTCCAGTGCTTTTTCAAGGATTTCTTCCAGATTTTTTTTTCAGGGATTCCCAAAAAAATTTTCCCATATATCCTTTTAGATATTTCTGCAGGTATTTCCGCAGGTATTCCTTCATAGATTTTTTTTTTCAGGGATTTCTCCATATTTTCCTTCCAGAATTCCACGAGAGTTTGTTCCGATAATTCCATCTAGAGTTATTCAGAGTGTTTCAGAAGAAATTTCTTACAGGAATTCTTTCAGAAGATTTTATCAGAGATGATTCAAAAATGAATCCATAAATTCCTTCATAATTTTGTACAGAAACTACTGTTGAGATTGCTACCGAGTTTCGTTCTGGGGTTTCTTCAGGAATTCCTTCAGGGATTCCTTCAAGAACTGCTGCATGGATTCCTCTAGGAGTTCCCCACGCACCCTTCAGGATTTTCTAAAAATTCCTTCTGCGTTTTCTTCAGTACTTCCTACTGGGATATCTTCGGAAAATCCTCCTGGGATACCTCCTAGGATTCCTCCAGGAATTTTTGCAGGTATTCCGTTGAGAAATCTAAAACTTTCTCCAGAGATTCTTGCAAGGATTCATCTAGGAATTCCTCTAGAAATTCTTCTAAACAAGCCTCCAGGGGTTCTTCTAGAGATTTCTTAAGGTATTCCTCCAAGAACTCCTACAAGGATTCCTGCAGGAATTTCTCCAAGGGTTCTCCTAGGAATTCTTCTCGAGACTCCTCCAGAAATTCCTACAGGCATGTCTCCAGGATTTTTTTCCAGAGATTCTTCCAGAAATTGCTCCAGGGCCTCCTCCAGGAATTCTTCCACGCATTCCTCCAGGCATCCCATCAGATATTCCTCCAGGAATTACTCTAGGAAATCCTCTTTGGATTTCTCTAGGGACTCCAAGGATTTCTGCTGAGATTTCTCCAGGAATTCCATCAGAAATTCCTCCAAAAATTCCACCAAGTATTCCTTCAAGCATTCGTCTAGGAATTCTTCCAGGCATCCCTTTAGAATATTAGGAACTCCTTCTGCGATTTCTTTAGTACTTCATCCGGGTGTTCCTTAAGAAAATCCTCATTGGATTCCTTCAGTAATCCCTATAGCAAATCCTTCAGGAATTCCACCAGGATATCCTCCATGGATGGCTTCAAAAATTGTTTCAGGAATTCCTCTAAAGATTCATTCAGGAACTTCTCCAGCGATTCCTCCAGTAATTAATCCAAGAATTTCTTCTCCAGGGATTCCTCCGAGAATCCCTCCATGGATTCCTCTAGCGATCCCTCCAAGGGTTCCTCTAAGAATTCCTCCACGAAATTCTCCTAGCATTCTTTCAGGCATTTCTTCATGAATTTTCCCATGAATCTCTCCAGACATTTCTCCTGGAGTTTCTCCAGGAATTTCTCTAGGAGTTCCTTCCAAGGATTCTTCCAGTGGTTCCCACAGGAATTTTTGCATGGATTCTGCTAGGAATTGCTCTAGGGATTTGTCCAGATATTTCTTCGGGGATTTCCTTTCAGGCATTCCTCTAATAATTTCGCCAGGCATTCTTTCAGAAATTCCGCCAGAGATTCTTCCAGGAATTGTGTCAGGGATTTCTTCAAGGATACCCTCAGAATTTCCCCAGGGGTTTCTCCAGTTACCCAGTTGACCCAGGAATTCATTCAGGTATTTCTTCAGAAATTCCTCCAGGAATTCTTTAATGAAAAATCAAGAAATCCTCGAGATATTGCTCTAGGGATTCCTTTAAAGATTCCTCCAGAAATTTCCCTAGGAGTTCCTCCAGGTATTCATGTGGTTCCTCCAGGAATTCCTGCAGCGATTCAACCAGGAATTGCTCCAAAAATTTGTCCAAATATTTCTCAAGGGATTCCTCCAGGAATTCCTCCCGGAACTCCTCCAAGGGTTTTTCCAGGAATTCCTTCATAAATTCCTCAAAGAATTCCTCCAAAAATTCCCACAGGAATTCCTCCTGGCATTTCTCAAGAATTCGTTCAAGAATTCCTCCATGTCTTCCTCCAGGCATTTTTACAGGAACTCTTCCAGGGATTTTTCCGGGAATTCTTCCAGGGATTGTTATAGAAATTCTTTCTAGTGATTCTTTCAGAAATTCCTCTCGGGATGTATTCAAAAATTTATTCAGGGAAGCATTCCGGAATTTCAAAAATCCTTCCATCATCGCTCAAGAGTTTCTCCAGGGATGCCTCCAGGAACACCTGAACACTTTTTTGAATTACTTTAAGGATTTGCAGAGAAATTTCTCCAGCTATTTGTATTGCAATTATTCAAGCTAATTATAGAAGAATGCATACAGGAGCCTGGAAATTCTTCAAGAACTCATCCAGGAATTCTAACACAATTTTCTCGAAGAAATCCTTTAAAAGTTCATCAACGGATTCGCACTGGATTCCATCCACGAATTCTTTCAAGAATATCCCCTGCCGCTTCCGCGAAAGAAATCCTTCATGAATTCGTTTTTGGCTTCTTTCAGGATAATGTCTTGCGATTTATTTTTTAACTCCCACAGAGATTCTTCTAGGAGTTTTTTTCCGGGATGTCTTCAGGATGTTCCTTTAGAAAGTCTTTCAGGGACTCTTCCAAAAAAAAAATGTCAAGGGATTTCTTCAAAAATTCCCCTGAGATGCCCCAAGGGTTTCCTCCAACGATTGGTTTAGGACTTATCCGAGGATTCCTTACTGTATTTCACCAGGGATCTTCTTCTGAAATTTGTGCAGGGATTACTTCGGGAAATTCTCTTTCCGTAGTTTCTTTTGGAGTTTACTCGGGGATTCCATCAGATATTTTTACAATAATTCCTCCTGGGAACTTACAGACTTTTCTCCAGGAATTCGCCCAGGGAAGGCTCTTTTGGCATTCTCCCAGGGATTCCTCCTGGAATGTTTTATTCAATGCATCAGGATTTCCTCTACGAATTCCTTCTTAAATACCTCTAGTCATATCTTTTTGATCGATTCGTCTCGGAGTTTCTGCAGGTGAGTTCAAAAATTCCATTATTCGTGAGCTCTTCGCAATTACCTCCAGGAAACTCTTCAAGAATTCTTCGAAGCATCCTTCCGCGAATACGTCAATTGACATTTATTTAGGGTTATTCTCTGGGGTGAGTATATGCAGTATATGACTATCTATATATATAAAAATGAGTTTCAATTGACTTTGAGGCAACAAAACTCAGGAACGGGTGAACCGATCAACATCACTCTTGCACGGTTTGATTCGTATTTATGTTGGCTGTGTTTATATGTAGAAAAAGTTACGAAAATTGACTAAAAAAAGTAAGAAAATTGATAAAGTACTGATTTTTCATGAACTGGGAAGCAAATCAACACGATCGTATTGAAACCAATCTAGAGTGCGGTGCTATTTTGAACTCAACAGTTGTCAAACCACCACAAGACGGCAAGACAAAGTTTGCCGGGACAGCTAGTCTATATATATAAAAATGAGTTTGAAGTCCCTTTGAGGCAACAAAACTCACGAACGGCTGAACCGATCAGGATGACTCTTGCATGGTTTGATTCGTATTCATGGTGTCTGTGTTTATATGTAAAAAAAGTTATGAAAATGAACTAAAAAAATAAAAAAAAATAGAAAGTACTGATTTTTTGTAACCGGAGAAGAAAATCAATACAATCGAAATGAAACCAATCTAGAATGCGGTGCATAAATGATCACAAAATCTGTCAACCCATCACAAAAATGGCAAGACAAAGTTTGCCGGGACAGCTAGTGACTATACAAAACTATCTTTGGGGAAATTCCGGCAAGGATGCACTCGAAACAATACCACTGAAGGTTTATTTTTAAAGGAATACAGATCCAGGACATTCCAATATAGCCAATATAGTTAAAAAGCACAGATGAACTTGATAATTAATTAATTAGTAGTTTGTCTTTGGAACATTGTCCTGTAGATTATAAAGGGTGTGGCTCTTGAGGTGTACAATAGTTATTTATGTAACGAGTTGCAAAAAGTTGTTTTTTTTTAGCACGAGTCGTACATTTATCCAACGAGGCTTGCCGAGTTGGATAAATACGAAGATTTTTCGTTATAGAACTCATTACAGTTGCATAATGAACCAGGGCGGAAAAGTTGGTCATTATGATACCAAAATGAGTTGGGATAAAATTAAAATTATGATACTGAATTCCATAAATTAGTTTTCAAAATATAATATTTTCATATATCAATATATTTTACTTAAGAAATGTTTCTCAATACCATTCAATTGATATAAAGAAATTTAAATCGGCCTACGAAGTATTTTTAAAATCATTTTTTGAATATAAATTGAAAAAGACGATTTTTTATTTTTCCGACAGTTTTAAACTTGTACAAAATTGTGTAACTTGTTGATTAGCGTATCGAGCCCTGAAGAGGATGCAATTGCATTTTTGAACTTGGTAAGCTGATGATCATTTTTGGTATAGAATCATGCCCTAAGTTCAAAAACGCGAAGGAAAAAGTTACAGTAGAAAAGAATTTTTTTTCGACCTTCCATACAAGGTTGATGATTTGAAATAAATTTTTGTTCTATTTTTAAGCAAAGTCGCTCACTTCATATGTACATCTTATTCTCCGTAATCAATGCTCCGATTGAGCTGAATTATTTACTGTAACTCGCTTACATATGATATGTCAAATTATCGTTGATAAATCATTTTTAATTTGTTTTTTTCTTATTGAAAAAATACATTTCTTCATATATTTTTGGAAATTTTGCTAAAATTTAAGAATATTGTCCCTTAAACTTGTCAATATCTTGAATGTCATCAATCTGACGCAAAACCTGCATTCAGATAATCGAAAGGTATTATATTCAGCTTTAATTTTACGGAAAAAGATTTAAAATTGGTTGAACAAAACGCAAGATATTTGAATTTTAATCGATTTTATATTTTTTTAAATTGTAAAATTCGATATGGAGCTAAAACTCAAAAACTATTCTACTTAAACTTTTTTGAAGCACGGTTTCGAAATCAGCACTAGATTGTGGTTAAAAATTGTTGGTCGTTGACAGAAGTTCACGACTTTCGTTTAATTTTGTAAACTTGTGTTATTCAACGCAATTTATCATACTGCAAGCCGAAATTCTGTAGGAAAAATCAACAGTCATCCAGTCGAATCCTATAGACGATTTTTTATTTAGACCACTCTAACACGGAAATGGTCACCGTAATGACAAAAATACGGGTCCAATATTTTGCAATAAGAAACAATCCCACCATTTTTTACGAAATTTTGATCGGTTTGAAATGGCAATGTAAAAAAACAGGTATTGCCCAGCTGATGAAACATGCCAGATTGCGTTGGGCTGGTCACGTCACAAGCATACCGCACGAACAACAAACGAAGATACTATATAGTAGAGATCCCAGGAGAGTGTGGTGACTTCGTAGGAGGACGCACTTAGCTCGCGAAATAGTTGTCCGATCATTTCTGTGCATTAACTTTATAGACAAGCGTCAGATTACTTGGCGGTCTTCGTCAATCTTTTCGGTTATAAAGTTCCTTATAAGAATACTTGAAGTGGTGATAATCGAATGCTTACAGCAACACGCAAAATGTTTGATTTTGGCTATCATTTGGCTCTTGAATCAGACTACTCAGACTCAAACTCAGCGAAACTGCATTTTATCTTTTTTTTTTGTTTTTGATTTTTTTTATTCAGGCAAAACTTGATACATTTCCTTATATTTTGGTTTTTGATATTTTATCAAATAATTAAGCAATATTTTCTAAATAGGTTTTCTTATACATGTAGAGTATGGATCAAGGCAACTCCCGATTTTTTTTCGTGGTGAATGCAGAAACCATTTCTAAACAAATTTTCACAAAATAATGTTTTTTTTTCAAAAATGGAAAACATTTTTCTCCACAAAAGAAAAACAGAAGATTCCTTGGTCCATACTCGACATGTATACGAAAATAGATTTTGAAAATATTGCTTCGATATTTAATAAAAAAAAAATCAAAATCCAGAAGAAAAATGATGAAATGCTTCCAGTTTTGCCTTAAATAACCGGAAAATATTTTCAAAATCGGCTCTCATACACATGTAGAGGAAGGACTAAGGTATCTCCTGATTTTTTTACTGGTGGAAAATATTTTTAATTTTTACAAAAACCGTTTTTTTCGAAATTTCAGTTCGGTTCGAAATTTAGAAACTGGCTTATGCAAAAACGAAAACCAATAGGGTCTTGTACCATTTGGGCAGGTGTACCTATTTTGGGCACTTGCTGCTATAACTCAGTCAATTTTGAACCGATTGACTTGAATTTTTGTACAGAGTTAGATACCGTACGTGCCTAACTCTATACAAAAATTCAAATCAATCGGTTTGAAGTTATAGTGGCAAGTGCCCAAAATAGGTACACCTGCCCAAATGGTACAAAATCCTACTGAAAATATGAGGGAATGCCACCAGTTTCTCCTTCATTGATTTCGCTCTTATTTATGATATTCTTGATATGATATTTATGATATTGCTACCAAGGGAAATCTCATGCCAGTTGTAAAAGTTTTAAAAACTTATTTAGATTCAGCACCATCGAATTTAGTTTGTTCAATGATTTTCCAATCTCAGAATGTTATATCATTGATTGAGCAAATTAACCCCGGATGTAAAGTTTTCAAATTTAGCCATTTGAGTATTTTTTTGCAAAATGTAGCAGTTTCTTGTAAAAAAATCGTTTACGGAACTTGAAACAGGTCCACTCAGTACATGTTTTAAAAATAATTGTTTGGAGTCCTATGCAGTGTATCTGATGTTATTCAAAATAGTAAAGGTAAAGTGATCAACTTCTCCCTAGATTACGGTAATTTGGAACTTCTGATCAATTTGGAACTTCTTAACCCTGTTTGGTTATTGGGGGTGTTTCCATTATGATATGGGAGGAGGTGCAACCTTCTAAAACCAACAGATTTCGAAAAAAGGACGCAATTCATCCATATAGTACTAGACCGGCCCAAAAACAAAAATGTCGAAAAATTCCACGGGGCACCCTCTAGAATCGTGCCTTTGGATAAGAAGAACAATCTGTGAAAGATTCAGCTCAATCGGTTTAAAACTGAGCTGGCGCAAATGAGTTGAAGGTTTGTATGGGATGTTCAGTCCAAATATATGGGAAATTGGATGACCTCCAGTCTCTCATACAGCATGCTGGTTTGGCGAGTTCGATTTGACTCAGAATTGAAAGAATAACAGTTGATACCCTAATGAACAACTTTGTAGAAGATCATATCATGATAAAACTTAATTTAGTTGCGGTTTTAGCCAAATAAACCAGGATGAGGACATCTTCCCCCGTTTACTCTCGGATGTTATATGCAGCATGTGTTGGTCGGCCGTAGCTTGCGCGCTACATCATAGGCAGCTATGTAATTCTACATTGTCTCGATACTCACCCACATGCGTGAGCAATGAAAATGAAGGACAACATAGCCGCCTATGATGTAGTGAGCAAGTTTCGAACGGCAAACACGTGCTGCATGTAACAACCGAGAGTAAACGGGGGAAAATGTCCTAATCCTGGTTTCGTTGGCTAAAACCGCAACTAAATTAAGTTTTATCATGATATGGTCTTCTACAAAGTTGTTCATTAGAGTATCAACTGCTATTCTTTCAATTCTGAGTCAAATCGAACTCGCCAAACCGGCATGCTGTATGAGAGACTGGAGGTCATCCAATTTCCCATATATTTGGTCTGGACATCCCATACAAACCTTCAACTCATTTGCGCCAGCTCAGTTTTCTACCGATTGAGCTGAATTTTTCACAGATTGTTCTTCTCATCCAAAGGCACGATTCTAGAGGGTGCCCCGTGAATTTTAAAAACTTTTTTTTCACTCCATACAACTTTGGGCCGGTCTAATATAGTACATATGTATTCGAGTTAAAACGAATATACTCCATTAGACGTTAGACCTAAGGATGCTTGACCTAAGTACGTAAAGCATAGAGTACGTAATGCATGGATATTAGGAATAACGGACGTTTGAAAAGAATGGCAAAAAAGTTGCTCTATTTCTATTATAACTAACAGATATTATAGATGTCCTCCATTATGCTTATTGGATTTACTCCTATCGTATTTATGCCAAACGTCTCTATATATCATGCCGCGTACCCCGTTAAAACAAGTGCATTTATTAAGGTGTTTCAACTCATTCAGCTTTAAAGATGTTCATCCTCCAACTTCTTTACAAGTTTACACCGGATCCCTTTTGATTAATCTTATAACAGCTAGAATACGATTTATTTACTTCTCATGCAACTATCAATTTAGACAACGAACAAAATAATAAAAAGCTACAGGCTATTAGAGAGATATTTCTAGGAAATTTGTACTGCAAACAATAATACAGCTTGAGAGTCAATTTCACAAACATTTATTATTTTGTTACGTTCAAATTAAATGACCAATTGTGACCTGTGGTGAGTATGGAGCATTCAGGATGAAATTAAATGCCATCTGGAAATTTTTACGTGACGACGTTATTATGAGGGGATTATGAGTGATGGCTGATGTATGCTTCTATTTAGGTGAATACCTCGTTAGGATGGGTGAAACGTTGGTGATTATGAAATTATTATGGCTTAGAATCTAGAGTAATCTAATTCTTGGGGTTATGGGAAGCCATAGTTCTAGAACAATACATTTCCAGGTGGCCATACATACTAAACGGAACAAAGGGAGAGGGAAGGCTAAGAGGGGGGAATTCGTGGTCTAGAGAAAATAAAGATGATAAGAGAAGGCCCGGTAAAAACCTTTGGATGGCTTTGCTCGCTGGTCCTAGATGGCCAAAGCCCGAGGCGATAGAATTTATTTCCACCTGCTTCCAGCAGCAGTAGGGCTTGGCCCGGGCGCACCTGACCTTGCATGAGTTCTCGCACCTTGTTTCCAGCATCAAATCGGATCGTAAGAGGCCCAGCGAAATCGGCTAAATCGGCAACACGGAGTGGGAATTTTGATTTTGCGTTTGTCAGTTGGGTCAGTTCGGTTTGGGGTTTGTTTGTGATTCTGTCTGTCTTTATTGGATTGGATGTATTGTACTTTGTAGGGTATGCAGTTTTGTTAGGAGGGTTATCATGTTGGGAGATGAAGTTGTGCTTTTGGAGGGATGATAAATCAAACCACACATACCTGAGCGATGCCTTCTTTCAACACGGTTTCATAAATTTTAAATAACGAACCAGTGAAAGCATCAACCTGAATCGTGTTCTGCAGCGTTTCCTTCAAGAATTCATCATCATGGGCAACGCAGTGCATCAGCTCATTCAGCGTTACCTGCAGTTCAACCGCTTTTTCAAACTCCTTCCTCGGGAATGAACTCGGTGTCAAGATAAAGGGAGCAAACTAAAAAGAGATAAGAATAGACATATGGTCATCATTCACAGTAAAAGAGCTGGTCATCGTGATGGAGAATGTTGATTTTATCTAACGCCATAAGGTACATCGGGACAAGAATAAACAAAGGTTTTAAGACATAGGGTAGCGAACCACTTGGGCAGCGGCCGGTACTTTGGGCACTCTTCGCTATAACTCAGTCAATTTTGAACCAATTGACTTGAAATTTTGCACACGGCTAGATACTATAGGTATCTCATCGCGTTTTAAAAATTGTGCCAATTGGTTCAGAATTGGCTGAGTTATAGCAGAAAAGTTCCCAAAATAGGACCCCTGCCGAGATGGTTCCACTTCCCTATTTAAGATTTCACAATTATGAAATATTTTTAAATTTCTTATGTCAATTAAGCGATTAGATTGTATTTAATTGCCGTCTTCAAATTTGAACTTGAAGTAAATTTAAGATACTCTCGTGGTAAACTCCAGATAAACTTAACTCTTGGTAAACCTGCAGCAACTCATCGTAAAATGCGTTTCACAACACCGTGCCAAGGATATTTATCTGCTGTTATGCCTACACTTTTCGGTCCCTATCGCTTTCCGTACACCGATACATGTTTTTGAAAATAATTCCTCAGGATTCTGCAGAGATACCCGAGAACTTTTATCCTGTGAAGGGATACAGCTATTGTCTCGCAGCTGTCGCTGTTGAATACATTTTTCACGACTAGATTGATGAACGCACATTAGCGATGCCCACTTCTCTTTTGCTTCATGACTGCTTAAACAACTAACAATATGGCGTAAATTACCAAACAACAATTTTAAAGCCAGTTAGTCTTATAGAGGTTTTCAGAACCATAGTATAAATTAATTTATAAACTTTTCTAGTCTATTTGATTGAAAAATGTTACTTGGTTTGTGGATCTGCTTTTTCGGAAACCGAACGGCATCCTCGGTAGCCCGTTTTCACCCTTCGAGTCTGTTATAGCTTATCTTCTCCAGAAGTTTTCCAGCCGTGTCTTGCATACAAGTATGCCAATGAACCGATGGATCTCACGGTGGCTTACCCGACTTCAGCAGCAGTATCAATTTCTGCTGCTTCCATCGATCGAGGAAATTTCCGTCGTAGATACATTTCTGCAATGTGGTTCGAAACACATCCGGGTTTTTCTGGGTCGTTACATAGGGCGGAGTTAAAAGGTACAAAACGGATTGTTCGAAGAAGGTATTCTGCTTAGAGGGTTCGAAAAGTCGTTACAAGATTGTTGTTTTAAGTTTCAAATCGGAGATACAATCTAGTCCTGACGCTTCGTTGACTTGAAAGCTTTTCGCTGCTGTGATAAGCTCATAGTTCAAAATTCTGGTAAAAATTACCGAACGTGACTAGCTGTGTAGTCTTCCTAATCTGCATACATTCCTTTCTTCATCAGTGTTGGCTTTTTGCTTCTCCCTTCTAGCTAGTTCACATTTACGATGTTGTTTGGCAATCCTTCCATTCCGCCAGTCGACTTCATCGCCATAGTTGCATCGTAAGCTTGAATCAGAACTGAAATCAGATCGTCCGGACTCGGGTTTAGCTGTTGCTCTCACCAGGCCCGTGCACAGAAGTGGCGCCAAGGGGGGGGGGGGTCCCCAATTTCGGCGAAAGGCAGAGGGGCGCCTAGTGTATGGAGCGTCTGTAATGGGGGGTTTCACACACAATTTCCTCCCCCCTTTGAACGATTCCTTATTGAAAGCTTCTTTCCTCTGCGTATAGCATTCGCAGACTTTCCAATTCATGCCCCTCGCTGATGCAGAGCTACAGGACGTAACGTAGATGACTAACCCCCTGTCTTCGATAGGTGCTTGTGGGTCCTTCTTAGACTATAACACTAAGTTCAATCTAGATAGTGTTTCCGGCAGGTTTTATCCTGTGGAATTTGTGAACCTTTTCCTGTGGCATAGCTCTGACCTTCACCGTGTCCTCCACGACCCTCTCTGTATGCTCTTTATACGAAGAGCGCTTGTTCTGTGAATCCGTTTCAGCTCGAAAATCTGTTGTTAATGCAGAGTGTGCCTGACTTTTTGTACGTCAGCGTCGAAATCTTTCAATTACGGTGTAGCTATTATAGTGCATAGATCCTCAAGGTAGCCCTTCACTGGTCTTCATTACAAACACTTCACCTTTCTTCTTGATGCTTCTCTCAATATATTTGAGTCTGTTCTTCTGTACAACCTTTTCTTTTCTTTGTACAATCGACCAGTACTGGGTCTTAAAGTTGCCGTCCATCACCGACCCGTTCTGCTCGTACAGTCTCCCTCTTGGAGCCTTCTGGCCTTTGATCTCCTTGCGAAGATCTGTGTCTCTTTGTCGCGGAGATCAGCCTGTTCAAGATGTTTGCTGTTGCATCGTTGTAGCAGCAAGAGCGTTTTTCATCGATGCCAATTCACTCACTCAATCACTCATGAAGCCTGAGCACTAGGCCGTCCCTATTTTTGCAAAAGTTGGAAATGTTAAAAGTTCAATATTGCAAAACGATCGTTTTAGCTAAAAAACCATCATGCCAAAATTTGAAGTCCGTATCTCAAGGCTAAGTAGTCCCCAACGAGGCCTAAAATTCACAACAATTGTATGGGGTAAAAAAAATCATGAATTTTATTCGACGAAAAAAATATCGTATTCTACTAGAATCGGTGATTTTATGGCCGTCAAGGCCCAACAATGTGCTCAGAATTGCGATTATATCTTTTTGTTTCTGAGTTATTGACAAAATGCTATCTAAAAATGAACATTTTTACCATTTTTTGAAATGTCTGAGGAAACCTGCCATATTGTGTCCGATAACTCAAAAACGAAAAGAGATATCGCACTTTTTGGCCCTAAAATCACTGACTCTAGTAGAGTAGGGTATTTTTTTCGTTGGAAAAATTTCATAATTTTTTTGACCCCATACAATTTTTGAGAACTTTAGGCCTCGTGGGGAACCACTTAGCCATGAGATACGGACTTAAAATTTTGGCAGGATGGTTTTTTAGCTAAAACGATCGTTTTGCAATATTGAACTTTTAACATTTCCAACTTTTGCAAACATAGGGACGGCCTACTGAGCACCCTTGGGGGACATTGGGGCCAATCAGAAAGATCTCCATCCTTGGCAGCTGCTAGGTTTAGCTTTGAATTTGATCTAGGTCAGATTCCAATCGGCTTCCTCAATTTCTTTGTTAAGGCTTCGTTGCCACGAGTCACTGCCTCTGCCTCCACTGCATACTGCTACTGGATTCAAATCTAGTGCTTGCTTGCTGATTTCGTCTTCATCCTTTCCTAACATGTGGCTGACCCACCCTCATATACGATCTCGTTCACATTGGTTTCTGAAGGCGTCGCCGTAGTCTTCGAGATCCAGGTGTGAGACCAAGTAACATTTTGACGACCAATTAGTCTTGCAACGGTTTTCAAAACCGTCGTAAAACCTAATACCTTTTATTTTGGTTTTATTATGGTTCTAAGAACCTCTTCTAGGTTATTTGACAAAAAAATCTTACTTTGGAGGCCACCAGGCCCGAAGTATAAAGCACAGACATCGGTTGATGAAAACCCGCAGCTTCTGTGTGATCTCTACTGACTTGAACCACGTTTCGCTTGCGCACAACAGCACAGTTAGGAATCAAATCCAACGATTTGGTCTTGCTGACGTTGATGGTTAGACTCGCCGCAGAGTAGTACTCAGCTAGGCTAGATCGTTGAGCTTACTGTGCATTACAGAACGTGACGTAATCTTCCGGTCTATTTTCTCCTGTATCCAATTCAGCATATCTTAGCACAGAACTTGCTGGGTATGCTGCGCAATTCAGATCCCATTGTGATCCACTAGCTTCTGCCCAGCAACTCCTATCCCTACCTCCACGCGGTACCGGCCGGAAACTATGAGCAACCTTAGGGAAGATCGGGTAACCAACCCCGGTGGGAACTTTGGTCGTAGGCTGACAGGGAAGGGGGGGTTTGCTTCGGCAAACCTGAGCGTCTGTTCTCCAGGAGGAGCGGCTCACAACAGCGTCTGATCCCCATGTTAGGGGCGGCTGATCTACGTCCGAGTGCCAGGGAAGGACTCTAAGCTCAACTGTGCACTATGGTCCTCCGGAAAGTAGGGGGTTGGTGTCAGGCCCTACGAGCCAGCCGTAAAAAACCATTGTAACGGAAAATCAGCTACAGAATAATACGAACCGAGACCAACGGCAACGACCCCAGCGAACAAAAAGGACTTGCGATTGGAAACTCGGTACGTGGAACTGCCGATCTCTCAACTTCATTGGGAGCACCCGCATACTCGCCGATCTACTGAAGGACCGCGGGTTCGGCATCGTAGCGCTGCAGGAGGTGTGTTGGACAGGATCCATGGTGCGAACGTTTAGAGGTAATCATACCATCTACCAGAGCTGCGGCAACACACGCGAGCTGGGAACAGCTTTCATCGTGATGGGTGATATGCAGAGGCGCGTGATCGGTTGGTGGCCGATCGACGAAAGAATGTGCAGGTTGAGGATCAAGGGCTGATTCTTCAACTTCAGCATAATAAACGTGCACAGCCCACACTCCGGAAGCACTGATGATGACAAGGCCGCATTTTACGCGCAGCTCGAACGCGAGTACGATCGCTGCCCAAGCCACGACGTCAAGATCATCATAGGAGATTTGAACGCTCAGGTAGGCCAGGAGGAGGAATTCAGACCGACGATTGGTAAGTTCAGCGCCCACCAGCAAACGAACGAAAACGGCCTACGACTCATTGATTTCGCCGCCTCCAAAAATATGGCCATACGTAGCACCTTTTTCCAACACAGCCTCCCTTATCGCTACACCTGGAGATCACCACAGCAGACGGAATCTCAAATCGACCACGTTCTGATTGACGGACGGCACTTCTCCGACATTATCGACGTCAGGACCTATCGTGGCGCCAACATCGACTCCGACCACTATCTGGTGATGGTCAAACTGCGCCCAAAACTCACCGTCATCAACAATGTACGGTACCGGCGACCGCCACGGTACAACCTAGAGCGACTGAAGCAACCGGATGTCGCCTCAGCATACGCGCAGAATCTCGAAGCCGCGTTGCCAGACGAGGGCGAGCTCGATGAGGCCCCTCTAGAGGACTGCTGGAGTACAGTGAAAGCAGCCATCAACGACGCAGCCGAGAGCACCATCGGGTACGTGGAACGGAATCGACGGAACTAATGGTTCGACGAAGAGTGCAGAACGGTTTTGGAGGAGAAGAACGCAGCGAGGGCGATAATGCTGCAGCAAGGGACTCGACAGAACGTGGAACGTTACAAACAGAAGCGGAAACAGCAGACCCGCCTCTTTCGGGAGAAAAAGCGCCGCCTGGAAGAAGCGGAGTGTGAAGAAATGGCACTGCTGTGCCGTTCCCAAGAAACACGGAAGTTCTATCAGAAGCTCAACGCATCCCGCAACGGCTTCGTGCCGCGAGCCGAAATATGCAGGGATAAAGACGGAGGCCTCTTGACGGACGGACGTGAGGTGATCGAAAGGTGGAAGCAGCACTTCGATCAGCACCGGAACGGCGTGGAGAACGTAGGCACGGGAGCCCACGGCAACGGAAGAAACGACGTCGCCAGTGCAGCGGATGACGGAAATGAACCAACTCCCACGCTGAGGGAAGTTAAGGATGCCATTCACCAGCTCAAAACCAACAAAGCAGCTGGTAAGGATGGTATCGCAGCTGAACTCATCAAGATGAGCCCAGAAAAGTTGGCCACCTGTCTGCATCGGCTGATAGTCAGGATCTGGGAAACCGAACAGCTACCGGAGGAGTGGAAAGAAGGGGTAATCTGCCCAATTCACAAGAAAGGCGACCATTTGGAATGTGAGAACTTCAGGGCGATCACTATTTTGAATGCTGCCTACAAAGTGCTATCCCAGATCATCTTCCGTCGTCTGTCACCTAAAACAAATGAGTTCGTGGGAAGTTATCAAGCCGGCTTCATCGACGGCCGGTCGACAACGGACCAGATCTTTACCGTACGGCAAATCCTCCAGAAATGCCGTGAATACCAGGTCCCAACGCACCACCTGTTCATCGACTTCAAAGCGGCATACGATAGTATCGAACGCGCAGAGCTATGGAGAATCATGGACGAAAACGGCTTTCCTGGGAAGCTGACTAGACTGATTAAAGCAACGATGGACGGTGTGCAAAACTGCGCAAGAGTTTCGGGTGAACTATCCAGTTCATTCGTATCTCGCCGGGGACTGCGACAAGGTGACGGACTCTCATGTCTACTCTTCAACATAGCGCTGGAAGGTGTGATGCGACGAGCCGGGCTCAACAGCCGGGGAACGATTTTCACAAAATCCGGTCAATTTGTGTGCTTTGCGGACGACATTTGGAACGGTGGCAGAACTGTACACCCGCCTGAAACGCGAAGCAGCAAAGGTCGGATTGGTGGTGAATGCCTCAAAAACAAAGTACATGCTGGTAGGCGGAACCGAAAACGACCGGATCCGTCTGGGTAGTAATGTTACGATAGACGGGGATACTTTCCAGGTGGTGGAGGAATTCGTCTACCTCGGATCCTTACTGACGGCTGACAACAACGTGAGCCGAGAAATTCGGAGGCGCATCATCAGCGGAAGTCGGGCCTACTACGGGCTCCAGAAGAAACTGCGGTCTAAAAAGATTCACCCACGCACCAAATGCACCATGTACAAAACGCTAATAAGACCGGTGATTCTCTACGGGCACGAGACATGGACCATTCTCGAGGAGGACCTGCAAGCACTCGGAGTTTTCGAGCGACGCGTGCTAAGAACGATCTTCGGCGGTGTGCAGGAGAACGGTGTGTGGCGGAGAAGGATGAACCACGAGCTCGCTGCACTTTACGGCGAACCCAGCATCCAGAAGGTGGCCAAAGCCGGAAGGATACGTTGGGCAGGGCATGTTGCAAGAATGCCGGACAACAACCCTGCAAAGCTGGTGCTTGCAACGGATCCGGTTGGCACAAGAAGGCGTGGAGCGCAGAGAGCACGATGGGCGGACCAGGTGGAGCGTGACTTGGCGAGCATTGGGCGCGACCGAGGATGGAGAGCGGCAGCCACAAACCGAGTATTGTGGCGTACTATTGTTGATTATGTCTTGTCTTAATGATGTTGAACAAATAAATGTATGTATGTATGTAGCACAGAACTTATACACAGAACAATGCACAGTAATGATAGACATCGAAACTTGAAGAAGTGATTCGAAGTGCTCAAACAAACATTTTAGCTAGTCAAATGGGTTGGTGAGTAACTCTCTGGTAGCGTTTTTCACTGTCATCCTCGGATCTATTCTTGCTGCTCTAAGACGTTGGGAGGTATAGTAGAGGAGGCAGATGTAAGAGTTTTGGAGGCTTTCTCCCCTTGATCACCCAGGGTATCCACCCACGCTCTCCTGTCCCGTTTGCAGCAGTGTTTGCCTTCCTTTCCAAGATCCGAATACCGTTGACGAGACTCGTATTATGCTACTCTGGTTTCGACCTGCTCTATCTCGGCCTCTGCTACTCTGTGCTCCACAATCTTCCACCAGGTTACATAAGTGCGCAGCTCACCCAAGTTATTCTCGCTGGTTTCTATAAAGGCATTCTTGATGACCGTCCACTGCTCTTCTACGCTAACACCTTTCATAATAATCGCTGCTCGAGCTCCAAGTCCGTCAACGAAAGATCTCTGAATCTTCTAGTCGTCATGTATTGGATCGTAGTTCGAGTCTTTGCTCCTGCTGCTGGATCCGAGCAATACGTAGCCGAATATCATCGATTAGAAGGTGATAGTCAGCGCTGCTTTTCGTGTCGATTCGCTTTCGATCATTCCAGCTCCTTACATCACGTTGGTCCACTCCTTAGCGGCTGATCCGAGAGCCCGTCTCTCCTCAGATATTCAACACCAGCTCCTTGATGTAGCTGTGCACATTGTGTTTCTTGTCAACGAGTTCGTGGAGCTCTTCCACCCAGTTCTCAGATCCCAGTTCGACGCTAGCACCTTCGGCTATTGTGGGGAAAACTCGTCGGCAGCGGCTGCACTTGGGCCACAAATTGTTTCTGTTGCTGCAGCCCCCCTGCTTACGCGCCTAAGCGTGACGTACTTTATGGATGGCCCCCAATGAAGTGGAATAGTGTGAACTGCCAAATCTGTAGCGTAGATTTGCTCCTGTTTCTTAATTTATTCCGCCAGTATGTCGTAATCAGAATTACTGATCTGGCCATGTTCGCATAGTTGACGTAACCACCATTGCCAATGTCAACATGCAAAAGCTAATATATAACGCATGTGCATATTTCTGACCAGTTTTATTAAGTAGAGTGCAAGATTCAACCGTCACTTAGATGTCAACGAGGAAAAAATCTTGAATTTAATCTTTATTCATTGTCAAAATTGCAAATGTGTGTTGAAAACTACAGTGGCGCTTACATCGACTATGCATATTTGAGCAGTGATGTCGATCCTGATTTGCCGGTTAATACTCCAAACGTTGCGTTGAGTAAAGACACTTTGGAAACGCTACCAGGACACTTGTACCGTGTTAAGTTAGTCTCGAACAAGAATAATTATTAGGGTTTTGATGCTTGGACCCTTTAAAGAACCCAAGTTTACTTCTGCGGCTTTTTGGCAATATTAGGTTGTCCCAAAGTAATATCAAGTTTCATGGCGACGTTGCATGTTCTCGTCCGAATGCAAGTCAATTTGTTCCCATAAATACAAAACACCCCAAGTAGAACACGTTGATCAGATAGCAAATTTGGCTTGGCGTACTTCGTCCTTTTGTCTGAGTACCAAGAATATGTTACCTTAAAAATTACAATTTGTCAAACCCAGATCCTGAAACATTAGGAATACTGGAAAATATTATCAAAATTCTATGTAGTGTTTGCAGCTCTGAAATCGCCCCGATGTACCTTTTTTAAGATTAGGCGTCCGGAAACGAAATACAATATCAGTGCGTGACATTGCATTGCATCAGCCTACAGCTTGCCGGCTCAGCATGACAATGATTTTAAGTTATATAACAGCCAAACAACCAATCCAACGCTAAACATCAAAATTAACATCCTAGCTAGATATAGGTATGCACATATTGAAAAACTCACCTGAAGGGCATCCGGACTGAAGTTTGCTTTCGAACGCATAGCGGCACCATGCATGATGGCCCAATCCTTGGCCTTCTCGACGATATCCAGCAGACGGTCCTCCTCAATGGGAAGCGGGATGCACGATTGCAGTACAGGAGCATCACTTGTAGCCATTTCGGTTTCCTTGTTTGGATTTTTCTCAACCAAATAAAGTAAAAAATACGCACCAACTTCTAAGCGGCTCTCGCTTGGACTGATTCAGCTCTGAAGAGACGGGATGATGATATTCCGAAAATTGACCGGCGATAGCACACGACCGAACTACCTACCTACAAGTTCGGGTGAAATACTGAGGCGAATTGATAAGATAAACAGCGAAAGCATGTGACGTCGTCGTTGTCGCTGGCGGCGGTGTCGACCGACACTGACACTGATGAATGACCGCGAGCTGATGAGTTTGTTTACGTTTACACGATAGGATAGACGCTGATGGGGCTAGGCTCGGCTGGCTAGATCGACCATGCGTGTTGCTTGGTTGTGTTGGTTTCAAATCTGCTGTAGATATGGAAAGGGGTTCTTCAGAAAATGTTGGTCCCTGCTTAAAAATAACACAATTTGTATTTATTGCAATTTTGATTACTGTTTAGTTTTCAATACAAAATTTCATGTGTCTTTGGAAACTCGAAAGTGTTATGTAGCGACAATATTTCGGACATTAATGTTATTTGGACACACACAGTACTCAGTCTTGCTCAAAAGTGCTAGCAAGGTTGTTAGCACTTTGAAGTAATTCATATGAATATTTCCTATTGGATCCCTAAAAATCTTCATAATTTACCTCTAGGCATTTCAGTCATGAGTTTGAAAACGAGAGATTTTTAAATTAAGTTTGAAACTAAATTCATGTAAAAATATAGGAATTCCGATAAAAATTTCTTGTGAAATAAATTTAAAGGCAGTTTGCAGTTCAGAAGGAAATTTTTGGCCTATTTTGATGACGCGACGCGACACGGACAAAACACTTATCGTTCTTACAAAACATAAAAGGAAATAAACATTTACCTTTTCGTCGACCGGTTTCGGTCGGTTAATATACCGATGGAAAAGGAAGAATTCATTACGGAAAGAAAGAAGATTCATGAAGCCGCGGTATTGAATGGATATGACAAAAAATTTGTAGACAAGATACTCAGAAAACATGAACGGAAAAGACATCGCCAAAACTCCACCACACTACAACCTGACCGAGACCAGAAAAAACGAATCAGTATACCTTTCTACCCGAAATTAACAAATTCCATTCAAAACGTTCTCCAACAACATGGACTTCAAGCAGTCTACAAGAGTAGTCAAACATTGAAGAATCTTCTCTGCGCCTTGAAGGACAAAGTTCCAGCGGAGGAAATGTCGGGAATTTATGAAATTCCCTGCAAAGATTGTCCCGCAGTATATATTGGACAAACCCGCCGGAAACTCAAAACCCGCTTACGAGAGCATAAAACTGCCACAGACAACGGAAAAGTCCATGAATCGAGTGTTGCAGTGCATTCTATGGAACTCAACCATACCATAGACTGGGATCAATCGAAACTCAAGAAATGCATCCGAAAAGTTTCCCAATTGAATGCATGGGAATCGATGTTCATCACCACCGCCGAACAACCACTGATGAATGACGACGATGCTCCGATACGTTGAGCACATAGTGGCTGAGGTGCGATGCAAAGAGATAAGAGATCGGATGAGCGTCGAAGCACACTCTGTGGAAACTATATGCAGAACGCATGAACCACACATAGTAGATGAGTTGCGATGAGTGCGGATATGCGATGGAGCTGCTTCGACGCATGTGATCGCAAGAGAACGCAAGAGAATGCTTGTCGGGTATGGATTTTATGATTGCGCTCGTTGTGTATGTAAAGCAATGCGGATTTAATGTGTTGGGAATGCTAGTAGGTAATATAAAATGCGTTGATATGTTGTTGTTTTTAAACATAACTCAATGCCTTTTCACATGACATACATTTTGATGGACCGGACGTAATAAAAATTTATCATATTGTCTAACGATCACTATGTAAAATACCATATTTCATTGCATATAAAATAGTATTCCATCAAATCGTGTAAGTTTTTTACAGCATAATTTTGTTATTATATAAGAAAACATTTTATTTTCTCTGTTCGGGATTTGAATCAAGTGATCAATGTTTGATATGGTCGTTTGTCCAGTGCATGTTATTCATGTGCAAGTTAGAATGTTTAAGGTTTTATGGTATTCAACTTAATTGCTAAAAGGATTCTGATTGAAACGTTCTGCTTTTTTCTTTGTCAGGCAAAACTAGATCCCTTAACGAAAATAGTGTGACATCAATTTCGATTGATACTCCTTTACCTATTATAAGGACTGTATCGTTGATTATGAGTACGCCTGAAAATTTCTGTATCTGAAAATGTTTTATTTGTTTTGTAAATTAAATTCAATTACATTGCTTATTGACCATCAGAAAAGCCCATGGTATCGTTTTATATTTAATTTTTCGTGGATCCTGCCAGCTCTCGCACCTTCTTCTTGGTGTTCTTCATAAGGTTCGGAATAGAAAATAACTATTTTTTGTAGCAGACATTTTATGTGCAGCTCAAACTAGAAATATAATTTTGACTTCAGTAAACAGTTGGTAATTCAATTATTATACAATTCACTCACAAGAAATAGTTTTTCCTAACTCGCACGACAATATTTGATCAATTAACTCTGCACTAGCTCTGACTCTAGAAAACGTATTATGATTTCTCAATTATTTCCTTTTATCAATCTCTATTAGTTTCTACTTACAGTTTGCTACACCTGGTCCACCCTGTTTCAACCAAACCAAACCTCGAGCTACTCTCACTTTCCGACAATCGTCTACGGCAACCTAGATAGAAAGGTTTTGATGACATTTCCCTTAAAAGATTTTTCTATTATTATAACTTACGGTATTGCAAATTAGCGGCACTCTCTAAACACTAAATCTAATTAAATACTCGTAAATGACTTATTACTTGACTTCTAATTCGACATTGGATTGCGTCGAAGCTTTTGTATTGAATGAATACAATACCCCGATGTAAACATCAACAACATATCCAAACTCTATTGAGCGGTCATGCGTAAGTCGCGGTGCGGAAATGAGATTCTCTTCTCACTCGTTGAGCGCAAGTGGGTCAGACCTACGCCGTCAACATAAGGTTTTGGACAACCGTTCCGTCGATGGTTTTGCTTGGGTTGGCCCAGTTTTTCTTCGATTTCTTCGAATTCGGAACATCAGTGCCACGCTTCACAGTGAAAAACTGTGCCCCTGAAAGTGCCTTGTTGTCCAATATGACATACGTTTCATCATCCATGATTATGCATATGTAATTTTTGCTCAAAACATCGTCGTACAGTTTCCGAGCCCGAGTTTTCACATAATCCGCCAGAATTTGACTGTTTTTGGACATTTCTGTTTTGGGTAAGTCTTCAAGGAATTAAGCTCCTTGACGCGCTGAACCATACCAATAGTCGTTCCACACTTTTTTGCGCAATCTATGATGAATTTCTTTTTTCTTTTGAAGATTTTGCAAATTTTGCTGTCCAAATTTGACTTGGACGCACCTGGTTTTCTGTCGCGTCCGGGTGAGTTTATCAGTGTGTTATGCATACCGAATCGTTTGACAGCATTTTGGACAGAAAAAATTCTAACTTCTCCTACTTTTGCTAATTTTCTTAGCGATAATCATTTTTCATAGCAGTAACTGATCACAATCGATTTTCGCTTCTCATCCGTAAGCACTCGCGTTGCTCCACTTGAGGAAAAACTTTAACTTTTAATGAAGGTTATCTTTTGTTTATAACGCTAGCAACACATAAACACACAGCAGTTGTCAAAATAAGACTTAGTCTCTTTAATACAGGGCCTCAATGATGTACTCATAATTAACGATGCAGTTATTATGATGAATATTGTGTACTTATTAGAGACATCTTTTCTCGTAGATATCACCGAAAATTTTGTAATAAAAAAACCTATACCCTTAAATAATACATACTTGCCGAATTTTTTTATTATTATTATTGACTTTTTATTATGGGGAATTTCAGCCCGAGGCTGGTTCATCCCCGTGCCGATTTTTTGTTTCTTTTTGCCGAGGTCAGCACAATCAAGTAATGTTTTAATGCCGAAACCGTCTCATATTGATTTAAATTGAAATCAACACTCAGATAGCCCAGTTCGAAAAGTAAAAATATGTGTATACATAAAGACATCGCTCACGCGGATATGGTTATATGTTATACATTCTTTTCTCAAATAATTAATTCAATAATCTCAATCTTGTACAGTTTCACCAAATTTTTTTTGATCTGGTCGGTTTTCGCTATTGCAACAGGATCAAAACTGACTAAGTTATAGCAAAAAAAACGACCCGCGCAAAACAAAAAGCGGTTGCATTTTTTCTTCCCCTCTTATAGATGAAACGATCATTTCACTACCCACGTCCAAAGAAGCGCTTCAACATACAAGCGACTTCATCAATCAAATCACGCGAGTCGTTGATGTGCACGAAATAGGCGAAAAAGGATGTGAAAACAACATGCGCACCCTCATTGAAAACCTCATGCACTATGGCCTATCAAACATCCCTCTTCTCATCTCATAACTTATCGCATCCGATCGCATCTCACCTTACCCACTATGGTCACAGCCAGTTTCGCCCCTCTTCCGATTGACCAAACAAAAGATGAAATAGTTTCATCTCTCTCTGACGTGTACGGCAGTACGTACGAAGCTGTTTTTATTTTTGTGATCAGTTGGACATCGTCCTGTAGATGGGCAACATCTAGCCCGAAACCGGTCGACGAAAAGGTAAATGTTTATTTCCTTTTATGTTTTGTAAGAACGATAAGTGTTTTGTCCGTGTCGCGTCGCGTCTTGTGTGTGTTCTTACGTTAGCACGAAACCAAAATAATGAGTGCCTATTTTGATGCATGGAATATTCCTTACCTGAATTGCTCAAGAAAGCGTTTTTTTTTAGATCGCCGTACGCAATTATGTTTTTAAATTCTAAAGAATTTATTGATTTTTTAATTTTATTCGAAAGAGCACCTTTTTCTGGGCCACTATTTTTTTCAGATTTTTAGAACTTTGTTTTGGTACCTGAAATCAATTTCAAATATATTTTTCAACTAGATACCCGACGTTGCTAGCCATACGTTATCTAAGAAAATTTAGGCCTAACTTTACAAAACACCGTATGTAACAATTTCATTAATCGGAGAAAATCGCTTCCAAAAATTTTGATTCACGAAAAAAAATCGTAGTTAGTTGTTTCTTCGCGAAACAGATTTAGATCAATTAATTGTATCATCCTCCTCTCCTCTTCTTGGCGTAACGTCCTCACTGGGACAAAGCCTGCTTCTCAGCTTAGTGTTCAATGAGCACTTCCACAGTTTTTAGCTTCCTCTGCCAATGACCATTTTGCATGTGTATATCGTGTGGCAGGCACGAAGATACTCTATGCCCAAGGAAGTCAAGGAAATTTCCTTTACGAAAAGATCCTGGACCGACCGGGAATCGAACCCGTCACCCTCAGCATGGTCATGCTGAATACCCGTGCGTTTACCGCCTCGGCTATATGGGCCCATGTATCATATAAAACTCAAATAAGGAATTAGACATTGATTTTCGTAGCATTTTCGTTTGAAGAAGTGAAAATGTTAGATAGAGTATTTTCACTATCGTTTTGTGTATACGGTATTTGTGGAAACTGTTTTAAATAAATTGTGTTTTCAGTTGCTTATAAAATCTAGAGCTCGATTTGAATAGGTCATATGTGCTTTTGTCGATATAAAATTCGATCAGTTTATTTTAGTAATTGTAGCAATATGGCAGTTATTTTGCAAACTTTTAATGATGGAACAGAAAGCCTGTTTTGTGAGGATTCTGCTATATGTATCAACTTTGCTCAATTTCAACGGTTTTCGCTATAATAAGCGAATCCAACTGATCGAATTTTTAATCGATAAAAGCAAATCGAGCTCCAGAAATAAGTCAATAAGTCATTCACTAGAGATACCCATTCACAAAGATAAACCGACATTGAAAATTTTCGGCGCTGTCCACAAGTTACGCAACACTCTAGAGAGAAGGGGAGTGCTCCCGGGGAGTATTCCTGAGCATAATAAGCGTATTCAAAAAAAATGGAATTTTCACACAAAACTAGCGTTGCAGAGGATGAGGTCTAATATTTTCATTACGGACTCTCTGGATAATACAGCATTAACATATACTTGAAGCGTCGCCTTTGGTGCTGAAAACGGCATTAGCGTTGTGCTACCGACATTTGAAATAAAGTTTCGTCCATTATACACTAGGTGACCGGAAAGCGGTTTGTTGTGGTTGGGTTTTTGGAACGCGGGAAAAAAAGGGACACCAAATGACATATATCGCAGTTTGCTAAGATACCATCAGAATGGTAGATAGGGTATTGATACCGTATGTAACAAACATATTTGTTATAATATATTGTTATATAGTGTGTTTTTTTATTTTAATTCTTATAAACTATTGGAATGCTATTTGACAATAAAAAGAAGCTTTACATATAGAACCAGAATCATCAAAATATCGATTTGTTTACATTTGCGACATACGGTGTTTCGTAAAGTTAAGCTTGAGATATTGTTTGTAAAATTCCAGTACACTTCTTCATTGCAACATTTTTCCACATAAACATTTGTCGGTTCATAAATACTGCCGAATCTACTGGCTGGTGCGCTTTTAAATAATAGAAAGGAGAGTTCCAGAGATTTCTAGAATATTCAGCTATTTCTATAAAGTTTTCAAGAACATTCCAGAATCTCTCTCAAGAATGCTTCTCTCTTGAACGTTTAGTAATGTCCAGAAAGTTCTAGAAGTTTAATGAATTGTGATGTTCCAGAACTTAAAAACTGAACGAAAGAATAAGAAAATAAACGTTCTGGAATTTTCTGGAACATATTTTTTTTATGGCGAGAATGTTCGATGGTTAGCGTTTGAGAAAAAAATATGAAATGAGTTTTCTGAAAATTCAGAAAACTCATTTCATATTTTTTTTTAAACGCTAACCATCGAACATTCTCGCCATAAAAAAAATATGTTCCAGAAAATTCCAGAACGTTTATTTTCTTATTCTTTCGTTCAGTTTCTAGAAAGTTTCAGGTATTTAGGGTAGTTTGATGTTCCAGAATTTTTGGAGGAATTTTCTGTTTTTTTTTAACGTTTAGTAGCTTCCAGAATTTTCTAAAAAAATATGAATTTGGTTGTTCCGGAACATTCTTGAAGGTTATTTTTCTTTTCTTCTGAAACATTCACAAACTCCCAGCCCCAGACACTTTTCGTAAAAAAAAAAGTTCACAGAAGGTTATGTGTCTTGTTTTTGGGACGCCTAGCAACTTCTTGAAAGTTCTTAGAATTTTAAGAATTTTGATTATCTATAACATTCCCGAAGCTTATTATTCTTTTTTTTCTCAAACATTCATTAATCTCCAGAAAGTTCTCGAAATTTTATGCATTTAGGTGTACCACAACATCCCAGAAGGTTCTTTATTTCATTCTTGGATGTTCATTAACTTCCGGGAAGTTCTCGAAATTGAAAAAAAAGTGTTACAGAACATTCCAGAAGATACTTTTCCTTTCTATTTTTATCGTTCAGTAACTTAGTAATCCAGAATATATTTTTTTTAGTGACCCTCCGCTCTCCCCCACACCAAAAGACTCATTGTTGAGCCCCCTGGTAGTGGACACTCAAGCCCCAGCGGTAGGCAACACAACAAATCAAACAAAAGCAAAAACTAATGGCTGGGACAAACAAGCAAGGAAAACAGAATATATATAAACAAAACAAATACATTAATGACCCGATTTTGTCAGCCCCTTTCCGCAACACAATTTTGGCTTTCCTTAAAAACCTAAACAGCTTTTCAAACTTTTTATCCCTGTATAATCTGTCTCTCAGCAGTAGTTTGGTGATGAACATAAATGAATTGGTTCAAGTTTGATTATAAGATAAAGAGAGCAAAAAGTTTGACGCAAAAAGGGGCTGACAAAATCGGGTCTATACTGTATGTAAAATGCTTCTAGTGGATTGATTATCCTTTTAAAGAACCACATAAGATTAACAAAAAAAAATAATTACAATTAAATTAATCTAATAACAATAGAAACGTAATTGTTCGCAAGTGGTTGACATACATTTACCAGAATTCAAATAAAATACGATCCGATATGACTAAATTACTAGCTGTGATATGTGGTTTTTAAGGTAGCGTTTAAGATAAGTTTTAAAGGAAATAAAATTACTTATCTGTTGAATATTACGTGGTAAAGAGTTGAATTTAGTTGGACCTATAAACGAAAACCGATTTTGACCAATATTTGAAAACGCACGGGACCTAGTCAAATTGTTGGCTTGCCTGGAGCTGCGAATCCGAGGTACAACAGTAATGGGTAAGTTGTTCAAAGTCGCAGAACAGTGTAGCACTTTATGGACCAAAAGTAGAGTTTGCTCATCGCATAGCCCTATTACAGGTAGAATGTTGTGGGGTAAATATGAGTATAAGCGATTTGACGAATACAATAAAGGTAGCTTGAAAATAATTTTTTTTTTTATCTAGTTCGTTTATTTGGGGCTCAATCGCGTATAACGCTTTACGGAGCCGAGGATCTTTCTTTGTACTTAATAGTATACATTATACAGAGTAATAACTTTTTAATGATATCTGTTAGTAATGGGTGGAAGCCAGGGTACTCGTGGCAGCTCGAGGTTAGAAGGTCACATTTTGAGGGATGGACAGGGTAAGGATTGGGCCAAAGGTTTCACTGCTGCTCATCCGGGGGTGAATCGCATCTTGCTAGCGTATTCGGTGCCTTGTGGTGTTGGTACCAACTTGTTGTGGGACTTGGTTTTCCGGATGGCCAGGAGCAGCTTGGTAACACAAAGAGGACAAAACAGAGAAAAAAAAACTGGAGAAGAAAACACAAGCAAATTAAACTTTTATACCAGCAGAGCGAAGAAAGTCGGAAAATAATTTTGAGACACCTATTTTGAATTGTTAGCAACTTTTTTAGTTTAGACTTGCACGCCCTACCCCATGATGTAATAACATATGTTAGGTGAGAGTGTATATGCGCATTGCGCAAAGTAAAACAGCAGTAAAGCTTTTCTTCGAAGGAAACAATTGATGCGGCTCAAAATTCCACACATTGACGACATTTTACTTGCGACCATCTGAATGTGACGATCCCACGATAATGAGGGATCTAAATGCACTCCAAGATATTTGAAGCAATCGACCTTTTCAATAATATCATCACCAAGTACTAAATTTGGCAAAGTAGGAATGACCTTTCTGGGGGATTTAAACACCATATATTTAGTTTTTATAATATTCAACTTCAAAAAGTTGACCGCAAAATAGTATTGTAGAAGTAACAAATCTTGCTGCATATTAACTATGATCATGTTCGCATCGACATTAGGGTAAAAAAGTGCCGTATCATCGGCAAACAACCTGAGAATTCCTGAAAGGCCTAATTTACAAATATCGTTTATATAGATGAGAAACATAAGGGGCCCAATGTTGCTGCCCTGTGGGACCCCGGTTCAAAGTGGCTTACAAGAACTAGACGATTCGTCATGTGAAACAAATTGCTTTCTATTTTCCAAATAACTGCATATTATGTTACACTAGTCGACAAAATTGAAACTTTTTTCACGCACTTTGACCATTTGTTCCATTTCTAATGGAATTTGGCCCGCTGAATCCGAATCTGACTTCAGAATTCCTGTAACACGTACAATTTTTGAGAAAAATAGGGTTTTATTCACAAATTTTCATATTTTCAAAGAAAATTTAATATTGTCTTTAAAATTTTAAATTTTTCATCTGCTCATTATAACCAATATTCTAATTCAATAGATTTTGATCCACTGAGTCTGAATCTGACCTAATAATTTTAGTAATACGTAAAGTTTTTGAGAAAAATTAGGTTTTATTGGCAAATTCCATATTTTCATAGAAAATTGTATTTATAATTTTATTTTTTTTTATCTGCCCATATTTACCAATATTTATATTCAATAGATTTTCATATTCTGATTTGCAATCTGACCTAAGAATTTCTGTAACACGTAAAATTTTAGAGAAAATAGGGTTTTAAACACAAATTTCATATTTTCATAGAAAATAAACTACTGTCTTTACAATTTTATTTTTTTTTTATCTGCTCATCTCAACCAATATTTGTATTTAATAGATTTTTATATACTGATTCGGAATCTGACCTATGAATTTCTGTAACACGTAATTTTTTTAGAAAAATAGGGGTTTATTCACAAATTTCAGTTTTTCATATAAAATAAAATATTGTTTTAATATTTTTCAATTTTTCATCTGCTCATCATAACCAATATTTTTATTCAATAGATTTTGATCCACTGATTCAAAAACTGGCCTAAGAGTTTCTGTAACACGTAAAATTTTTGAGAAAGTAGGGTATTATTCACAAAATTTCATATTTTCAGAGAAAACTTATTATTGTCTTTATAATTTTAAACTTTTCATCTGCTCATTATAACCAATATTCATATTCAATAGATTTTGATCCATTGAGTCAGAATCTGACCTAATAATTTTAGTAACACGTATTTTTTTTTTTTTGAGAAAAATTGGGTTTTATTCACATATTCCATATTTTCATAGAAAATAGACTATTGTATTTATAATTTTATTATTTTATTTGCCCATGTTTTCCAATATTTATATAAAATAAATTTTCATATTATGATTTCCAATCTGACCTAAAAATTTCTGTAACACGTAAAATTTTTGAGAAAAAAAAGAATTTTAAATACAAAATTTCATATTTTCATAGAAAATAAACTACTGTCTTTATAATTTTATTTTTTTTCATAGAAAATAAACTACTGTCTTTATAATTTTAATTTTTTTCTATCTGCTCATCTCAACCAATATTTGTATTTAATAGTTTTTCATATACTGATACGGAATCTGACCTAAGAATTTCTGTAACACGTACAATTTTTGAGAATAATAGGGTTTTATTCACAAATTTCATATTTTCATATAGAATAAAATATTGTTTTTATAATTTTCAATTTTCCACCTGCTCATCATAACCAATTTTTTATTGAAAAGATTTTGATCTACTGATTCAGAATGTGGCCTAAGAATTTCCGTAACAGGTACAATTTTAGTGGGGATTATTCAAAAAAAAATCATATTTTCATATGTTTTTATAAGTTAAATATTTTTATCTGCTCATCTTAACCAATATTTGTATTTAATAGATTTTCATATTCTGATTCAGAATCTGACCTAAGAATTTCTGTAACACGTAAAATTTTAGAGAAAAATGGAATTATACAAAAAAAATCATATTCTTATAGAAAATAAACTGTTGTCTTCATAATTTTCATATTTTTATCTGCGCATCTTAACCAATATTTGTATTTAATAGATTTTCATATACTGACCTAAGAATTTCTGTAACACGTACAGCTTTTAAGAAAAACACAAACTGTTTTTAAAATTTTATCTCCTCATCTTAACCAATATTTAATAGATTTTGATCCAATGATTCGGAAACTGACCTAAGAATTTCTGTAACCCGTGAATTTTTTTGAGAAAAAATAAAACCCCATTGTAGCGCAGGTTAATTAGATTGTTACCCAGAAATGTAGGTAGATCATTTTTTTGTATATGCTATTGAATTAATCGAAATATATTTGCAACTTTGAAGCTGCCCAGTTTGGCAACTACCCAGACTGTGTTTTCCTTTTACTTACGTCAACAATTATTTTTCTTAAAAATTGTACGTGATACAGAAATTCTTGGGTCAGATTTCGAATCAGTATATGTAAATCCATTAAACATAAATATTTGTTAAGATGAGCAGATAAAAAAAAAAAAAATTATAAAGACAATAGTTTTTCCATGAAAATATAATATTTTGTGGATAAAATATTTTTCTCAAAAATTTTACGTGTTACAGAAATTCATAGGTGAGAATACGAATAAGTGAAATAGAATCTTTTAAATTTAAAATATGAATTAAGATGAGTAGATAAAAACTTTAAAATTATAAAGACAATATTTTATTTTCTTTGAAAATATGAAATTTTCTGAATAAAACCCCATTTTTCTCAAAAACTGCACGTGTTACAGAGATTTTTAGGTTAGTTTCCAAATCGGTGGATGAAAATCTAATAAATATACATATTGATTAAAATGAGGAGATAAAAAAATTAAAATTAAAAAAACAATAGTATATTTTCTTAAAAATATGAAATTTTGTAAATAAAGCCCCATTTTTCTCAAAAAAATTACGTTTTACAAAAATTCTTCGGTCAGATTCTGAATCAGTGAATCAAAATCTATTGAATTTAAATACTGGTTATGATGAGCAGATAAAAAAATTATAAATATTAAGACAATATTTTGTTTTCTATAAAAATATGAAATTTTGTGAATAAAACCCTATTTTTCTCAAAAACTGTACGTGTTACAGCAATTCCGAAGTCAGATTTGGAATCAGCGGGCCAAAATCCTTCGGAAATGGATCAAGTGGTCAAAGTGCGTGATCTACTGTCGACCAGTGATTATTAGCTATTCCTCTGATTCCATATAGATCCAACCTTCTTAATAAAATCCCATGATCTAAAGTGTCGAAAGCTTTTTTGAAATCCAAAAACAAGGCGCCAACAACTTTATTTGCATCTGTTTCTTTCAAAATTTGATCCACCACTTCAGTTATGGCTATTGTTGTACTGCTACCATTACGGAACCCATATTGCAAGGAATACAAAACGTTATGCCGCTCCAGGAAATTCATCAACCGATTGATCAACAATTTTTCAAATATTTTATTAAACATAGACAGCGTAGATATAGAGCGATAGTTGTCGACTTTACATGGATCGCCTGATTTAAAAATAGGTATAACTTTAGCTATTTTAAGACAATCCGGGTATGAGCCCGTTTGGATCATCAAATTGAAAGACTCCGACAAAATTCGAGAGAAAGCAGTTGCATTATTTTTTATTATGCTAGCTGGGATATTGTCGGGGCCAGGACTTTTGTTCTGCTTTAAATCATTGATTAATAATGTTACTTCATTCATTGTCGAAGGCTGCAGATAAATAGAATCATAAATGGGACGAATATGGCGTATGTGGTTTCCAGTAGTAGAATCAATTTTTTTCAGCTAATTTAGAACCAGTCTCACAAAAATGTTTATTGAAACTTTTACAGATGAAAGTGCTATCTCTAACGACAACACCATCAACGACTAATGATAGTTTTGAATTGTTTGCTTTCCTAATATTGAGTTAATAGTTTTCCAAAGCTTAAAATGTGATGCATTATTCAGAAGATTTTCATTATACTTTTTCTTAGCAAGTTTTTTAGCCACATCTATTTTTTTTTCGAAATATGCTTTAAAAGGTTGGCTAAGCGCACATTATTAGGGTCTCTTCGAGATTTTATTAAGTAATTGCTTTAAATTTTAACTAACGTCCACAGTCGAAATTCATCCATGGACACTGCGTGTTTTTTATGATTGCAGTTTTAGTAACAGTTTTAGTACATTCCTTAAAAATTGTATTGTATTTTGAAATTATTGTTTCAAGACACAAATTAACATCTTGAACAGGGCCAAAGCTATCGATGTAATTTTTGAATTCTAATCCCAATCTGTCATGGTTGATTATATTTTAGTAAGTACCATTGCGTTCTGGCCAACATGCAACTTAAACTCTGATAATATTAAAGAATGATCACTCAAATTGTTCAAGATTGTGTGATTTGTTAGCAGATGAACGTTGGACATGTTGCACAGAAGGTGATCCAAAATGTTCGAACTAGCGGGCCTGGTAATAAAGGAATTGCAACAGAGAAATAGGACTGCAAAAGCTGAGTATACTTCAAAACAACATTATTATTGGACAAATTCACGGAAACATTAACATCGCCAAAGATCAAACAAGGACGATTAGTACAACTATTATTAAGCCAATTTGCAAGACGATCATGAAACAAGTTAAAATCATAAGAAGGTGGACGATAAACACCATGAACATCAATATTTGATCCATTTAACATCAAATCAACATGAATATGGTGAAAACCATCACAGGATACATTTTCATTAATTTTATAATCGATAGAGTTTTTGATAAACATTGCCAACCCACCAGAACATTTTTTTTCTGTAACTTTCAACAACTTCCAGAAGGATCTCGTGTTTTTTAGAAATATGATACAACTTTAGTGAAACATTTCAATGAAACATTTCAAAGCGTTACGGACAGACAACGCTGGGATTTTATATACTCTGTAGTGCATAATCGATCGGACAAACGCCGATTTTCATACAAAATGGCCAAGTTTGAGATGCTGTAACTATAGTTTGCTTTGGTGGATTGAGCTCAATTTTTGACACGGAACTACGGATATGCTGAATTTTGTGTATACAAAGTATAAAATGTTTTCGTTCACAGGTCTGGGCGTGGCAAGGCGTTGAAAATATTGCAAAAGTGATCGGACAGCGGTACCCCTTTGATTTACACGCGTGCCGCTGTCCGATCACTTTTGCAATATTGTCTACACCTTGCCACGCCTAGACCTGTGAACGAAACCATTTTATACTTTGTATACACAAAATTCAGCATATTCGTAGTTCCATGTCAAAAATTGAGCTCAATCCACCAAAGCAAACTATAGTTACAGCATCTCAAACTTGGCCATTTTGTATGAAAATCGGCGCTTGTCCGATCAATTATGCACCACAGTGTATATGCTATCACCTTTTGACAGCTGGGCAACTGCTTGACAGCTCCGACCAATACAAAATGCGACAAGGGGTGATTCAACAAATCTTGCCCATACAAACTACATATTGATTTTTAAATAGGTTCCCGGAATCCAAAGTTAATGAAAATTTGAATTTCGGCTCAGTTTGGCGTGCATATTCAGAATATGGAATTATCTCAACATTGTTTTTGCCAGTAATTACTCAAGAACTTTTTTTTAACGTTTCCTTTTGAACACTAAACTGGGCAGATATCGAAATGTCTTCGGCAATTTCATCCCGAACTCCTCTGTCATTTTTTCTCGTTATTGATGAAGTTTCATTTGGAACTCTACCACAAATACTCTATCTACAGCGTATTTCTTTTGAATTTCAATTTTATTTTATTTGGTTGACTTTTTCGAAATACTTTGTTCGGGATAATTTTATACTTGAGAGGCCCAGATGCAAATGGGTCTTAGTGTCGATTTTGAGCTAAGCATGTATTTTTTTATTGCTGACTGTATCCCAAATTGAACTGACACAATAGTGTGCACACACCTTCAAAGTGTGATTGCAGCCCAGGGTCACGTCGGATGAAATTTAGGTCTTCGGTGCACATGTTCCTTGTATATCAAGGAATAAATGCACCGAAGACGTCAAGACGATCCCAGGTGAATGTGCACTTTTATCACATTTTTTAGGTGTACTAAAAATAGTGTAATAGTCCAATTTGAGGTGAAGTCTGCAATACCCTCTCTCTTATAATATCATACGTTTTTGTCGAAGACGATGGACTCGTACACCAAAACCTCTTTTTATAAAGGTAATTTTTAGGCATATCTAATTTATGCAAGTTTTATATGCCCTTCATAAAGAGTGAAAGGGCTATTCAGAAATCTCAGGGCTGTTTCAGGAGATTTCAAGGTCTGCTAGAAAGTCACAGAGGCATTTTAGGGGGTCTCATGGGGCATTTGCGGGAATCTTATGAGTTACCAAGACGTCTTGAGGGCGTTTGAGGGAGTCTCAGAGGGTTTCACGGGGCTCAAAAGGGCGTCAGAGGCGCCTCGGGGAATCTCAGAGGCGTTTCAGAAGGTCTCAGGAGGGTTCCATGAAGTCACAAGGGCGTTTCAGGGAGTTTAAGGGGTCCCAGCCCCAGGTGGTCTCATGGGTACTCCAGGGAGTATCAGGGGGTTTCATAGCTCCTCAAGGACGTTTTTGTAGATCTCAGGGGCGTTTAAGGAGTCCCACAGTGTATTAGATGCATACCAGAAAGTCCCAGAGGCGTTCCAGGGAGTCTCAGTGGCTTTAAGGGGAGTACCAGGGCGCTTTAGGGGATCTCAGACGAGTTTTAGGGGCTCTATATGAAGTTTCAGGGGCCCTCAGAGCCGTTTCAGAGGATCTCTGCGTCTTTCGGAAGGGTCCCAGTAGGTCTCATAGGGTTTGAGTTGGGCTCCAAGGGATTTCAGGGGATTTGAGAGACTCAGGGGGTTCCAGGGCCAAGAAAGGCACCTCCTACAAAGTACTAATACTAGCTCAGAAGGTATTGGGCAAAAAAGTGCATGTGAGAGTCCTAACGACGGAGGCGACTTTCCAGTGTAAAAACCTGGACAAGATCACCGACGCAGAGGAGCTCGCAGCGACACTTAAGGAGTTGTGCGAGGTAGATGCTTGGGCAGACACGCAGATCCTCATGATCAAGCTCCCTGTAGGGGAGGTCATCAAGGCGACTGCAATCGGCAAGATCAGAGTATAGGATGTCAGTGTGCTCGCTCAGCTTCTACGAGCCGTCAAAGACGTGCTTCAAGTGCTTCAAGCAAGGACACACATTGTGGGTGTGCAAAGGTCCTGACAGGATTAAACTCTACAGGAAGTGAGGATTAGAAGGTCACATCGTCAGGGAGTGCAACTCCGAAACATAATGCCTGATTTGCATGGCGAATAAGGGTTACACGATGGGTGGGTCTGCATGTCCAGGTTCGCGCAGAGGTCGAATCATCCGACGATAATGCAGGTTACACAGTTAAACCTGAACCATTGTGTTGCTGTGGCAGTCAGTAGAGACATCGCCCTACTATCGGACCCATACCACATCCCTCCCGATAACGGAAACTGAGTAGCGGATAAGGCCAAGCTAGCAGCGATCTGTACAACCGGTCGTTTTCCGGTCCACGAAATAATTTCCACGTCTCACGAGGGCTTCACAATAGCGAAGATCAACGGGGTGTACTAAATTTATTTATTTATTTATTTATTGGATTTTTTCAACGAACCGTTTTGGTTTAATTGAAAACTTATTACCTAATTTGACAAAAATATAACAGAAATACAATGCGATACCTAATACAGAAACACAGAAACACAACAAATTTTGGACAATATATTCATAAAGCAAAAAATTACAGTTTTATATTGAAGTCTTCTTATATTATCGCGTTAAATTACTGTGTCAGTGGTCTCCACACGAAGCGTCGGTTTTCGAATTCTCGGAACTTTACTCCTATCGGCCAAGTAGTAGGTTTCATGGCAATGTATTTTAAATTGGAGTCCAACGTAATTTTGAATGACACATAATCTAGTTCAACATTTGCTATTCCTCTCGGTATAAGTTTCCTAACCCTAACTTTTCTTGTATTATCAATTTTAGGACTACTCATTACAAGCCTATGAATATCATCTTCCGTGGTACGGCACTCTATGTTCGTTAGAAAAAGTGAGAATGTATTGCTAGTACCGGAGGTATCGGGAATAGTAACAATACCATCAAGGGAATTATTTCCATCTAACCTACCATCTAACTCATCAGAGACACAAGACTTTGTTCCTTCTAAAAGGTGATCACGTGATGCATTCGGAGTTGAGTGAACCGGCTGGTGGGTCGTATCGTGTTGTTGTTGCGGTTCAGTACTATGCGGTGCAATGGGGCACGTGCGGTGTAGTACTAGATTTGTAGTAATGAGCTGAATTTTAGTATGGTGAGAAGGTCAGTTCTCTGTTTCTGCAATGAAATGGTACAAAAAGCGTGGGTATTATGATTCTTTGCCTAATTTGATGCTGTTTGAGCAAAACTTTGGATAACTATATTGTTTATGTTGCAAGAAATGGAGAAAACAACAACACTGTTGCCCAAAGTTTTGCTCAAACAGCATCAAATTAGACAAGGAATCATAATACCCACGCTTTTTGTACCATTTCACAGCAGAAACGGAGAATTGGCCTTCTCACCATACTAAAATTCAGCTCATTACTACAAATCTAGTACTTTACCGATCAGTCCTATTGTAGCGAGCCTTCCGAAAATATCCGTCACAGCTGCTTTCAGTTCGGCAATATCTTTTTCCACTGTGGATTGAGCACAGGAGACATCGTTACCTACAGGCTCTTCGTTGCAGGTATCTCGCATTGAACAATAGTTCACCAAACAACTATCGCACATCCAGAGGATGTTTTTCGAAAACAGAGCAGCAACAGTTGAATCGGTCAGTCCCACACAAGCAGCGTGATATCGTTGAGCACACTTCCCTTCGCATATTGTGTATCGCTCCTTCTTGCGATCGATAGTGTGAGAGCATTCGTAGCAGTGAATTTCGCTCATCGCTGTAAGACACGAGCTCTTCACAAATGGCCGTAAATTCTACTTTAACGTTCTTCTATTTAGTCGATATTGGCACTTGTTGGTGTTTCAATAGTGTAATTTCAACAACGCGAGTCGTAAAAAAGTTCTATTCTTCGATTACTAAATCAACAGCTATATTACGAATCCACTAACAGCAGTAATTTCGGAAACAAAAAATACTTCAGTTGTTATACCCCCAGGTGGCCGATAGACCAGTATCAAGCAAATCAAGTGGGATTGAGCCTCGTGGTCATCGGTGAAGACTTTAACGCCTGGGCGATTGAGTGGGGTAGCCAGTCGACTAACACGAGAGGCTGGGGTCTATCGAAGCTATGGTTAGACTGAACGTGGATGTCGCAAACGTAGGCGAAAAAAAACTACAGTAGGAACGGTGCAGAGTCTATCATTGATGTAACCTTCTGGAGCCATGATCTAAACCCTAACTCGGACTGGAGCGTTGACGATGGCTACACACACAGTGATCATCCAAGAGATTCGATACAGAGTGGTTCACGGAGGAAGACGGCCACAGCCGAAGGTTATCGACCGTCATCCGGGATGACTGACCTCGTGATTCGATAAGCCGGCATTTGTGGGGCGATTGCTTATGGAGGGTAACACCGACGCACATTGGAGTAAATCACATCAAAACCTGATCATAAGTGGAAAAACTCAAAATGAAGTAATTGGGTTTTCCGTTGTGTTTTTGCTAAGTGTAGTTATCGTGTAATCGTTTGACAGCTAAGCAGTGTCCAAATGTTTTGTTTACGATTATCAGAAGAGGTTTAGTGAAGCTGAATGTTAGCCGTTTTCTTTGATATGACTCACAGCGCGTGCTAGTTTTGACCGTACAAAGTCAATGAAATTGATAGTCAATCAATTCAACGATGCAGTTTGTTAAAGAAGGTTAATGTCGTTATTCTGTTAATTTGAAGCCCAAACAAATTGGCGTTGAATTTACATATCATATATGAAAATATTGAAAAAAAATATTTGATGGAATCCTTTACCGTACATTCAAAATGAAATAAGTTGATTTTCCGGCTGTTTCCGGAAAATCTGCTTTTAGTGTATGATAAAACTATTGTTCCTCTTTCAAATGCAGAAAGAAAACCTTCCGGATGTTTCCGATTTCAAAAGTTGCAACACTTTGAAAAAATCGTGATAATTATTATATTATATGATATTATTTGCCTTAAAACACTATTTGGCCCTCTGAACGTATTTTTGCTGAAAACTAGAATTCAACAGCTTTCAAGCAAAAAAAAAAGAAGTTTAAAATCGGTCAACTGGTTCAAAAGTCGTGATTTTTTGAAAAAATTTAGTTTCGAAAAATCTTGACTAAAATTGGTCACCCTAATGACGAAATAAAAAAAATACGAAAACTATGAAATACGTTTCATTACTAATTTGGGTTGCATTTGGGTTGCGAAAATGCGTCAAAATAATTTTGATCAGTTTTGATGTACTAGGTGCTCCACTGTGCGACGATCTATCCAGCGAACATCTAGTCATAATCCTAAGCCGCACATGCGACGCCGCAATGCCAAGGTGATCCCTAACCAGAAATGGACGCAAACCAGTATACTGGTGGTGTCTAGAATTCGCAGAACTCCTCGCATCCTGCATATGAGCTAGAAGGAGGATGCAAAGAGCTCGCACCAATGAGGGTAGAACGGAGCGAAGTGAGTCCTACAGGGCGGATAAACTGGCACTGAACAAAGAGATTAAGGCGCGTAAGCAGGCGTGCTTCGAAAATCTGTGCCAGGCAGCCATCACGGCCCCTTGGGGGTAATGCCTACGGAGTAGTCAGCAGTAGGGCGCGTTAGCAACGCCAGAAAGCTCCCCCGAGATGCTGCAGAAGATCGTGGAATCACTATTCCCGCGCCACCTCGCAATAGCGAGGTCGCCTATGTTGAACAAGTCTCCGAGTGCGGACGGTATCCCGACAGTAGCCATCAAGATGGCCTGATGGCCATCTGATGGCTAGCCCTGGCATGTTTAGAATGACTTTGCAGATGGCTAGACAGAGGCGAATTTCCGAAGAGATGGAAAAGGCAAAGATTGGTTCTACAGCTCAAACCCGGGAAGCCATCTGGCGACCCGTCGGCGTACAGATCAATCTGCCTTCTGGTCACCGCCGATAAACTGTTCTAACGTATCATTCTGTCGAGGCTGATGGCCTCTCGATAGCTTCAAAGGAAGCGAACAAGAATCCGCTATTGCACGGTCGTCACGCTGGACGTGAACAATGCGGTCAACAGCGTCAGCTGGGCCGCCATTGAGTGCGCCATACACCACCTTGGAGTTCCGATTTGCGTCGGATTCTGGAGAGCTACTACCAGAAAAAAGAGCTAATCTATGACACTGAGGAAGGCGAGAGTTACTACAACATCACCGCGGCGGTACCTCAGGGCTCCATCCTGGGCCCGGTACTATAAAACGCGGCGTATGAAGGCGTATTGAGGCTCAAACTTCCATTCCTCCAACAAGGGTAGGCTCCATGGTGAGGTAAACTTTCACTTGTACATTTTCTGTCACGACATGGACGCCTTAGGTGGTATTTGCACAGATGCCCCGCATGTCCATTATGCGCAAACTGCAACGAGACCGCGGAGCATGAGCATTTCAAATTTCCATGCTTGGTAGAGCAAAGGTCGAGTATGCAGGAGATTTACGGTAGAGTCCGAACTACATTGTTGAAAGGATGTGGACAGCCAACAGCAAATACAGGTGCCCCCCCCCCCCTCCAGGAGCAGGAGTCTAACGAGTAGTCTAAAGCACTAGCAAGGACCCAATTTTCCTGGGGATAAAGGACAACTTAAGGTGGTAGCTGGTGGAACGCTAACCAATAGAGAGTACTCATGTGTGCTCCCCAGCCCCTTCCCCAAGTTATCCCGGAGCGTACCGCAAAGGTAAGGAAGACATAGTACATATGAGGTGTTAGTGGGTCGAACCCCACCCATAGACCCACTTCTTAGGTATGATCAGCAGATTTCCTCATTCCATAAAAAGATTCATTTTAGGAAGTCCCACGGGATTCCAAGTGGATTCAGAAGGTCACAGGGACGCTTTAGGAGGGCTCAGAGGAGTTTCAGGGAACCTCAGGGGCGTGCGCCAAATATTCGCACAGTTGAATAGGTGTGGGTACACTGCATGACCATGCTGAAGGTAACGGGATCGATTCCCGGTCGGTCCAGAAACTTTTCGTAAAGACAACTTCCTTGAATACCTATACAATACATACATAGAGTGTCTTCTTGCCTGTCACACGGTATAAACATCCGAAATGGTCATTGGCAGAGAAAGCTCTCAGTTAATAACTATGAAAGTGCTCAGAGAACACTAAGCTGAGAAGCAGACTTTGTCCCAGTGAGGACGTTACGCCAAGAAGAAGAAGAAGGGGCGTTTTAGGAGGTCGCTGGGGGTACCAAGAGGACTAAGGGCCTCAGGGAGTTTCAAGGGAGCTCCAGGTGGTCTCATGAGCATCTCATGGGATGCCAAATGGTTTCAGAGGCGTTTAATGAGACTTCAGGGGGTTCCAGGAAAATTTCAGGGAATATCAGGGACGTTTCAGGAGTTTTTCGTGGGAGGAACTAGGGGAGGGTTGTGCTTCAGATACGGCCCAGGAGCTCCCTCTTTTTGAAACGCTCCTTAAACCTCTTGAAATACCTCTGAAAGGACTTGAATCCTTGGTAAAACAAATCTCAAACATCGCAAGTGCTGTTCCATCGCTGGGGTCATTGCCAGACGGTTGGCTCGTAGGGCCGAACACCAACCCCCTACCCGACTAGATGATTCTTACGAAAATAAAACATTATTATAACAAGCCCTGACATTTATAACTCATTGTGATATAATCAATTTTTAATATCTTTGGGGTTTTTAATATCTCAATTATATCATATTATGTTATAAATGTTGTTTAATAACTCATTGTGAAATAATTTAGTTTCAGTTACTTGACATTCAGAAAATCATTATGTGCAATTGTATCATAATATGATAGGAGCTAGTTTTCTTGAAGCTAAAACTTATATCATATTTTATTATAGTATTGATCAGATCATAACAAAATAGGTTATTATTTTGATTAGACCGGTGTACTTTTTGTTACAATTTTAGTTATTTTAACACCATCTTGCACTTAGTTTATAACATAATAAGTTATAAAAAATTTTATAACATCATAACACAATGTGTTATAAACTTGATAGATTTTTCTAGTCGGGTATTTTCCGGTGGACCACAGTTCAGATTAGAGTCCTTTCCTGATACTTGGAAGTCAATCATCGGCAAGAGAGGCTGCAATGAGCCACTCCTCCTGGAGACCAGACGCCCAGTTTGCAGAAGCAAACGTACTGATTCCTGCCCAAGTAACAATTTCAATTCCTTTTAGATTTGATTATTTTTATGGGAGTTTTATCACAGCATGACCAATTCATGGAACATTTATAGTTGTTTTTATCAAGAGAAAACAATCTTCGTTCGTTTGCGGTTTTTAAGTTGTCTTCAAATTAATTTTGAAATTCGCGCATAAAACAACTGAATTTACAAGAGCATTAAATCTTATAATAAGTTTTAACGCGTATTTGAAGTTATTTTCAACACATAACATCAACATATTTTATTAAAAGTTTATGCTTCGTTTATTCAAGTGCATTTCATCTGGCTAATCCTCCTTTAAAAACTTCTTGAAGCCTTCTATTCTTGAGCTAGAGCTATTACTCTGGAACAAGAACTATGCGAAATAATGATAAGACAACGAACTATTTACCAATCCAAATAATGAATGTAACTAATTGGTTGAAAAACCGCGTTCTCATGCAAATATAAACACATAAACATGTTTGCTCACTGATAATTTAGCCATTCTTGTGCTAAAAAGTAATCATGTCAACGAAATAATGATTTTACGGTCAATCAAAAATGCGAGTAGCTGGCTGCTGTCGTCCTGCCTTCAATCAGTTTCTCACACAGGCTATAGCTATGCGAATCGAAAATGAAATGGGTACTTACTGTGACTCTGCTCAAGCTCATGCCAAATAGTGTAATTTGGTAGGTTGCACTTCATTATTAATAGCAAAAATACAAGGAAACAAAATAGAATTGGCACATCTTGACGCGAAACACCACGAAATGTACAGAGACAACTTTCTAGCATCGAAAACGTAAACAAACAATTGTCAAAGGCTGTTACTCTTGTATGAAACGAATAAGTTTCATTTAAGACGAACAAATCTGCCTTAAGATCATAACTAGTAAAAACAATCTTCAATAAATGCTATAGATTTCATGCAAGGCGACTTGGTTCCATCATTGTTTTGAGGTGGTTTGGATTAAAGGTAATAACAATGGATCATTGCAGCCAACCATTTCGCTACTCACCGCATCAAAACAAAAGCGCCACCGTATATGGACTGTAACACGGTGACAGCAGTCGAGTTACGTCAAACACACAAGGCTACGGTGGCGCTATCTGTTCTTTTCATAGCGGCCGTTTTAGTTATTTTAGTGATCCATTGATGGCGGCTGCATGAGTTTTGTTTGCTTGGAACGGCAGCCATGGTTAGAAAGAATTGAAAAAGTGGCGTAGCCTTTTGTTTTTATAGGAAATTTATGTCTTCGTATATTAATGAATGATATTATTTTTGAGGCGCTTCGTTATTTTCGTATGTTTGGGGTGGCATATCAACGACAAAGTGGGTATGGCACGGAAAATTTTGATTCCCTGTCATCACTGATCTGTCAGGCAATTTTGATGCATTAGCCATTTCAATTTGATGAAAATTAATTCGCAGTTCAATTAACATTTCATCCATGAAACAAAACTAGTTCGCATCTGCATAATGCTGAGCTGAGGTAAAAGATTTCATTTATCATGCACTATTAGCATTTTTGAGAAAGACAGCTAAAAGATCAACATGCTTCAAGCTATTCTTGTTAAAGTTTTATGAAGTTCTTATAACCAATCATCAGTGTTAGGACATAAATACAACTAGTTTCAAAGCAGTCTTCAAAACCAGTCTTGAAGATCTCCTAAAGAGTGGGCCAGATTAGTCTTATGGATAGTTTATACCTATTTTATCTCGGATTTGCAGAACAAAGAGCTTTATTGCTAAGTTTTATTATTCAATCTTAGAAATTACTTCAAGATTGCCACAAAAGTATAATTGTTACTTGGGTGTTGTAGCCGAAGATACTGCGGTCAAGAAAGATTCGCGCCAAATGTAGCTTGACCAAAACTCCTCCGGCAATATTCTAGAAGAGGTCTCCAATTAGCCTTGTGATTAAGACTATGGATCGCCAATCTGGAGACGGCGGGTTCGAGTCCCGTTCCGGTCGGGAAAATTTTCTCGACTCCCTGGATAAAGTATATCATTGTACTTGCCTCACAATATACAAACTCACGCAATGGCAGGCGAAAAAGGCCCTTCAATTAATAACTTTGGAAATGCTCAAAGCACACTAAGTTGAAGCGAGGCAGGCCAAGTCCCAGTGGGGACATAAAGTCATAAAGAAGAAGAAGTCTTGCGAACACTTAAAAAAGTACTTGAGGTCGATTATTAGTAATGTGTTGGAGAACGGTCAATGCATGGCGACAAGTTCACTGTACTTCAGGCGAACCCAGCATCCAGAAGTTGGCAACAGCCGGAAGGATACAGTGGATGGGTGTCCGGCCATTTGGCCGAACGCCGTTTGGTCGAATGCCGTTTGACCGAACGCCGTTTGGCCGAATGCCATCTTGCCGAATGGGTCGTTTGGCTGAATGCCGTTTGGCCGAATTATGATCAAATGATTTCAGAGGAAGTTTTTGACAGTCTAACTACCATTATGATCATCACAAATGTTTCCTTCTATTAATCATAGGCTATTTTTTCTAGTTTTAACATTAAAATCTTACCAAATATTTTTCCTTCTTTGAATCATAGGCTGTTCTTTCGAGTCATATTGATGCGGAGAACAGTGGCATGGTCACTTAAATTCATCATTCATTTTTCGGCCAAACGGCATTCGTCCAAATGGCATTCGGCCAAATGACCCTTTTGGCCAAATGGCGTTCGGCCAAACGGCATTCGGCCAAATGGCGTTCGGCCAAATTACCCGGAACCCAGTGGATAGAGCATATAGGCCTTTTCATGTGACAGTTCCGTGCATGCATTTGTTTACATAGTTTGAACAACAGATGCTAACAAGAAAGTGTCATCTTCATAGAAGAACTGTCAAACGCCCGAAAAATCAGCTGATTTAAGACGTCAAATGAAAAGGCCCATTGTGTGAATGTCAGGCAACAACCCTGCAAAGTTCATATACGATCCGGTTGGCAGGTGGAGATCTATTGTGACTGTGAACAATGGTGGTGGCATAATCTAGTTTTGGGATCTCTTGGGATGTCAAATGAAACACATTTTTCCGTACATTCAAAATATATTTTATTTTTACCCTTGTTCACTGTTGTAACTTTACAATAGTAGTAGCTATATGTATGTATTGTATGCGTATGTGAGTGTGACGTAGAAAATTCATGTATACAATATATTTACTATTCAATAGTGTGTCGGGTAGCATTTGTTTCTGTTTGACCTTGGTATAGTTCAAACCATTCCGCACCAAAATACCACGATTCTCGAACCATTCAAGCGATCTTTCATACTCCGCCGTGTATAAGTTGCAAGGTTGTTAGATTCGGAAAAGTGAATGTATGTTTCGATAGTGATGACACCTTACCGCACGTGCTCCATGAGCACCAGAGTGTTTGCATTTATGTTGCTGATTTTATGTGTTGCATTGGGTAAATTTGAAAGGAATAGGGTTGTCTACCTATGTATATGTATATTGGATAAAGGGATCTAGGAAAAGTATAGATGATGTTTGCTTTCTGCAAGAATTGCATGCATTACACTGCCGTCATACGCATAATTGTCCCATGTTATATGGGAATCCCATATAACATGGGACAACTATGCGTAGAACGGCAGTACACTATTCATTACTCTTTCACAAATCTTAGCAAAATATTGGCATAATAACTTCAATTTCTTCCTGATGCGCAAATATTCGTGTATCTTTTTTTTCGTCGTGACTTTATTCTCCAAGAAAAGCATACAAATGTTACACAATCACAAATATTTCTTGAAATGGTCATAAAATATATATAGTTGATTATAATGTATTCGTCACTCTTCAGTGTAACAAAACCGGTTCTTCCCCTATGTCGAGAGATTATACAAGTAAGCTATTCAGGAAGATCTACGTTATATATACGGTAAACCATATGTTATGTATATTCTATACGAGCTGACATATTCCTATGCATTTTTCGTCACTACTTTGAAACACAGATGGAACAAAATGCTCATCTTTGCGTCTCCCTACTAAATGATCCCGAAATTTGGAATGCAACACTTTTTTTCACCCAGAAGAATCTAGTTTTCCACAAACGTTCTCCATTTTTTTTTTTGGAATACGTTTGTTTTTCACGCTTACAAAAATGAGAATTTCCAATACAATAAGTATTTGCTTTTTGCCCCGGTATGCGTGTTTGAATGTTTATTTTAGTAGATATTTTGTTTTGTAAAATGCTGCAAAGAATACAATCTATAGGAATATTTCTCTCTTTATTATTTGTCTTTGGATGAAAGACTGTACGTTTCAGTGTTTCCAATATCTTACTAAAAAAAAACACGGTGAATAATGTTTTACGATTGGTGTAACTTCTAACAAATAAAAACGGAGTTTCATTCAACTATATGTTCGGCTATCAACAACAAAAAAATCTATTTCCGTCGGTATATGGAAAACAAAACCGAAAACTGCTTACCCTATGGTCACATGCAAATATCACTCTGATTTAACTGCTGTTGAAAATACTAACATTTCCCCCCATTCGAATCATATTCACAAATGGCACACCTGTTTCCCGTACATTCTCTGGCGCCGATACACGACCACTTTAGTTGAAGAAAAAAAAATTTATAATTTCTACTAGGTTGAAGATTTTGTTTCGCTCGTTAGCAATCTCTACTTGTTGTCATTTTTCACTTTCTTATCGATGAGTAAGTCGTAATTAGTACTAGTATTGTGGTATAATAGCAAAAAGTGAAGAATAGGTTTTTTGTTCTGTTTGTTTTTCATTTGGTTTTTATGGAAAAATCAATCAGACCGAAAATTCAAAGATATTTGCAAGCAAAAAGACGGTCCTCTTTCTTATCGACTTATTTACCAGTTGCCTGTTTTTGTTATCATTTCTACACATCAGCATGTATTCATCACATCGATGTTGATATTTCGTTTTGAAGGATAGCGGTATGATAACTGCAAAACTATTGCAGTTAAAAAGCGTTGTAGTTTATGCATTTGCACCGAGCGAACGTCTACTGTAGTTCCTATCAGGAATTCAGCATTACAAAAAAAAAATCTAAAAATTTAGAAGCAATTCCTTCAGAACTTTCACATCCCTTTGAAATATCATCATGATTTCCAAAACCAGTTGTTCTGTATTTTCTTTTTGAAAAAAATCCCAGAAAATAAAAAAAAAACAACTCAATTTTCTATACATCATTCAGGTATCCCATTCTACAGGTTTTTTAAAAAAAAAAAATACATTTTAAGTACTCAGTGCCACATTTCAAAAAATCCGCCAGCAATGCTATTTAACATTTCTCAAAGTAAGCATATATCTATAGTATTTTTTCTTGAGTTTCTAAAGATTATTTTTCGTTGTCACTTTAGTTTTGAAAATCTTCCATGAATTCTTTCGAAAATTTTACAGAGAGACTCCACGATTTATTTCAATTTTTTTCAGACTTTTGCAGATTTTTTCAGAGCTGTTATTTGGTTTTTGCAAAGAATTTATCCCCTAGATTTTCCAATGTATGCTTCCGGTATGTTTTATAACCATTCTCCCGAGGGATCCTAGATGGCTTCATTGAAACTTTTGTTTAAATAAATTTAGGATATAAGTTAGAAAATGAAGATAAATTATTGAAAAATATCACGGAGTTATAGACAATTCCTAGGGCAACTATCCGCGAATATTTGAGGATATTTTTTTGGAGAAATTTCCGGAAGAATTCTCAGAGAAGTTTGTATTGGCATCTAGTTTACTGGATTTAGGATTTACTGAAACAATCCTCTGGATAAGTTTCAGAGAAACTCCTGGTGAAAACTTCCGAAAAATTTCTAAAGAAGTCAACAAAAAAATTTTCAGAGAAATATTTGATTTTTTTTGGAAAAATCCTTCGAGGAATCCTAAGAATTCCTAGGATACATCCAAAGATGCCATTACAAACTCAGCAGAAGATTCTTTGTCCTGAGAAATTTATGGAGACTTCCTCTTAGGAATTGCACGAGGAATCTTTCAATAAAACTCTGTCAGAATCCTTAAAGGAATATCTGGAGGAATTCTTTTTTTTTTGGTAAATATTGAGACTCCTCTGAATAATTTTCAGAGTAAATCTTCGTGAAAACTTCCGAAGATTTTCTAAAGGACTCCGAAGAATTCTCAAAAGAAATATTCGAGAAATTTTTGGTAAAAATCCATCGAGGAATCCTAAGGGTTCTTAGGTTCCTAGCATACCAAAGAAGCCATTATAAACTCCGCCGAGGATTCTTTGGGAAATGTTCTGATAAATTCCTAAATAAATTTCTGAAGACTTCCACATGGGAATTCCCGAAAGAATCTTGGAATCCTAGAAGAATTTCTAGACGAATTCTTGAAAGAATTGTTGGAGACTTTTTGTGGGTTTCAGAGAATTTCTTGGTAAAAACTACGAAGAATTTTTAAAAGATGATACCCAGAATATCTCCAAAGATTTCATTACAAACTCCACCAAGGTTTCTTCCGGAAATGCTCTGTGAAATTCCTAGATAAATTTAAAAACACTTCCTCATAGAAGTTCCAAGAGGAATCAAAGAATATAATTCTGTAAGAATCCTTAAAGAAATATCTGGAGGAATTCTTGATGGAATTGTTGGAAATTTTAGTTTTTTGGATAACCCTCAGAGGAAATATTGAGAGTATCCTCTAAATAAGTTGCAGAGAAATTCCTGGTGAAAACTCCTGAAGATTTTATTAAAGAATTTTCAAGAGAAATTACGAGAAAATTCTGGAAAAATCCTTCGAGGAATCCTAAGAAATTGAAGGAAACCTATGAAGATGCCATTAAAAACACCGCCGAGGATTTTTCCGGAAATTCTCTAAGAAATTCACTGATAAAATAATGAAAGCTTACTTCTAGGAATTCCAGGAGAAATCTAAGAATAAATTTCTAAATCCAAAGAGGAGAATCTGTAGATTTTTTTTGGGATAATTCTCGAAAGATTTTCTAGTGGAGAAAATTCAGATTGACTTCTTTGGATAATTTTAGAAGGACTCTTCAGTATATGTTCTGGAGAAACACGCGAAAGAGCTTCTGTAGGATTCATCGAAAGAAAGAAATAGGGTGTATCTTTGAAGAATTTTTGAGCAATTGCTTTTTGAGGAGAATTGTATAGATGAATCTTCGGAAGACCCTCTAGGGTTACTGACAAATTTCCCATAAGAATTTATGGGGGAATCCATGGGTGTGTTTCAGAGAAATTTCAGAAGAAAATGTTGAAGGATTCTTCGGAAGAGTTTTCAGAAGAATCCCCAAAAAAAAAATCCGAGAAAAAAAATTTGCTTAGAAGTCCTCTGGAATTTCTGTGGAAACCCTTAGAAGAATTTCTGGAGAAATCATTGAAGGAATTTCAACAGCGATCTTCAGAAGATTTTTCGAAGTGGTTTTTGGACAAATCTTTGAATCTTTGCATAAACTTTCAAAAGAATAATCGAAAGAATTTCTGAAGGTTTCCTAGAACAATTTCTTAGAAGAATGCTCGTTCTAAAAGTTATATTTACGAGGGACTTGTCGAAAAATATGTATTTTTTTCTTTTTGAGGCAATTCTTGAATGAATTCTTGAAATAATTACAAATATAAAATAAACTATATTGAGGATCCTTTGAAAAAACTCTCGGAGAAAATTGTGGAGAAATCTTTTTCAGGAATTTGTGGAGAAATGTCTGAAACATTTTTCAGTAGAAACTTTTTGATAAATTCTCGAAGAAAGTAATGTTGTCGTCGGGAAATTTCTTCAGTAGCGATTTAAGAAATAAAGGATTTTTTTTAAAGATTCAGACAAGCTACTGGAGCCATCTTTATTGGCAAAACTAAAGCACATTGTGCACTTCCAGTTTCAAAGATTCGTATGCTATTTGTAATACAAGTGCGCTCAGTTTAACGGCTGGAGGTGCACAGTGGCCTGACCATTCTTTGGGCAATTCCTTAAAAAATCCAGGATTAGTTCAATAATCAAAATCTGGAAGAATCATTGGCGAATTTTCTAGAGGATTTTTTTTTTCGATAGAATTGGAAATGAATTGCTCGAGAATCTTTTGAAGAAACTCCTTAAAATGCATTCAAAGAATTTCCAAAAAACCACGCAAGACTTCCAGGAGAAATCAAAGCAGGAATTCTTGGACAAATCCTCAGAAAAATCTGCTGAAGGTTTTGGGAAAAATTGCTAAAGTAATTGTAGAAACATTTTTTAAAGAAGTTATGATATGAATGCCCAACTTACCCTTGTTAATTTTCGGAAGAAATCTCTCTATTTTTTTAACCTGCGAGAAAATAATGAAAGATTTTTAAGATTTTCTGCACAGAGAAATTATGTAGGATAAAACCCTTTGACACATTCCTGGAGTCATCCTCTGAGCAATTCTTTGACCAATCTTTAGAGAAGTTTCTAATGATTGCCTCTTAAAAATTCCGGGATAAAACTTAAAATGAAAGCTTAGAAGTATCTTTAGAGGAATTTTGCAAAAATAAAAATAATATGTAAAATTCTCGTGAAACCATTGAATGAATTCCTAAAAATGTTCTCAAATTATTGGTAAATCCTTGAATGAATTGAAGAGGAAAACTTGAACGAATCATCAGACACAACTGCGAAAAATACTGGAAGGAACTTCTAAATCAATTATAGAAATATATTCTGAAGAAGTCATGGTGGAAATCCCTACGAAACCTAGTTATTTTTTTTTAGAAGAAGCTTCCATGAATATTTTAAAATACTCTCGAGAAACCAATGTAAGAATACTCAGATAATGGCATGTAATGGCATCTTTGGCGGAATTCCAGGAGAAATCCACATAGGACTTGCCAGAAGAACCCCTTGAGTAATTTTCAGAAACTAATGGAGGAGTTTTTAAAGAAAATTTAAAATCCATCGAGGAATTACCTACAAGAGGAATTATCTGAGAAAATCCTTAAGAAATTTCTGAAGACGTTCTTTCAGGAATTCCTCGAGGAATCTTGAATCGTTTTGTGGGCTACACGGCCGTGCGATTAGGGGTATCTGTCATCTGACCGATTCGTAAGCTTCAAAGTGTGGGTTCGATTCCCACTCCAGTCGGTCCAAACGGAAAATTCATCACTGGACCACTGTGTGTTTCGTGTGTTTTCCGTTGTCTCATGTTAGTGATCCTTCAGTTGGTGCAATTTCTGGTTGAAGACGGTGTAGTGTCTTTTGAAAACTATAAACTGCAAAAATTTTTGGAGGAATTCTTTAAGGAGTTTGCGAAGGAATCCTCGTTAGCATTTCTAGCGGAGAAATTTCAGATTTAATCCTTTGGATCCTTCTAACTCAATTCTGACAAATTCAAAGATAAATTTGTAAAAATAAAAAGCCCTTGTTTTGATGGCACTCGAACCTACGTCTCTGTATCCTGTGCTTTAACAAACTAAACCACATAATAAGTTACGCTTCTGCGGAACAAAAAGTCAAACTGGATTCGAAGCAGCACCCTGACCGGGCCCGTCTTTCAAGACTTTATCTCTCCTTCGGCTTTTGGATGTCAATCTCTCACACTCTCTCGGCCAAGTATGAGCGAATTGTTTTCAGAATCGTTACTTGTTCTGTGGCCAAGTTGGTTCACGCGCCGAGCTAGCGATACGGAATCGTGGATTCGAATCCCACCTAAAATCCCACCAAAACAAGTGGTATTTTTTCACAAATTTATCTCTAAATTCGTCAGTACGTTTATTGCTTTCAAATGCATCATGTTTTATCGTCTATTTCAAACTTACTAGCCAGCTGGTATTGCCGGGAAGGTGCAACAAATTATTTGTCAGTTTCAGAAGGATTCCTCGATATATATTTTAAAGAAATCCTCGGAGAAACTTTTTCAAGATTCCTGGAAGAATTCTCGAAAGAACCCTCGAAGGAATTCTGGAGAAATCCTGGCGGAAGTATCAGGAAAGATTCTCAGAAGAATCATTGGAGTGCATTCTGGCGAAATTTTTCAAGAACTTTTTGCAGAAAGTTTTAATGGAACCCTCACGGGTATTTTTATATAAAAATTCTAGAACTTGAAGTCTTATTTATGAAAAAAATCTCAAAAAAATTAAAACTTGTGCTAAAAGTTTTTCCATAAAACTCTGGGACAATCCTTGGTCGAATTCTCGTAAGCATTTTTAAAGAAATCCTTTTATAAATCATAAATATTAAGTGCAGTTTGTTCTTTTAAGGAGAAATGCAGTTGTTTCTTTTAAGGAGAAATATCTGGAGCTAAGTTTTGTAGAAATTCTTGGGTAAATTATGAAATAAATTAAGTCGTCGAGAATTTTTGGCAGAAACCTTCCAAGAAATATCAGAGGTAATCTTCAAAAATTCACAAAAATTTTCAAAACAAGTTTCTGAAGCCATTTTCATTGGCGAAATCAGAGCGTATTGAGCATTCCTAGCACCAAAGAGTTCACAATGGCCACTTATTTTGCTAATAGCTACATTAGTCGCCTACAATTATTTCTGAAGATGCTCTTCTTAAATTTCCAAGATAAATCTTAGAATGAAGGTGGAGAAATTTCTTAAAATTAAAAAAAAAACAATGGAGAAATTCTTGAAAGAATCCTCGATTGAGTTGAAAATGAACTGTTCGAAACACTTTTGAAGAAAACCTCGTAGTATTAGAGAATTCTTGAGCAATTCCTTAGACAAATCTTTGAAAACTTCTGGGAGAAACTCCTGAAGTAGTTTCTCTCAAAATTCCGTTGATTTTAAGAAACCTCTACAGATGTTTAATTTATTTTTCGAGAAACTTTTGTGGGGACCATGAGCATATAATAGTTTTCAGACGCGAGGTTCTATTATTTATCGTTCAAAATGAGTAAATCTCACTCAGACTATTAACACCTTGTCTATAAACATGTTTAGGGTTTTTTGAAAGCCCTAGCCAAAACAATTAAAAATGCATTTGGTTATTCAAATTGATGAAACCACGGGGGGGGGGGGAGGCTAAGTTAGTCAAAAACAATTAATGCGGACCCCTTGATTTCAGTCAATTGTTGGCTCATTTAAACCGTAATAACTTAAAAGTTATTCCTAAAACCATCTCAAAACAAAATGTTGTTGAAAAGAGGAAAGATAAGTATTTTTTGCAATTATTAAAATCACCACCTTAGCATTTATACAGATAAGGTGTAAATAGTGGGCCGATCTCAGCAAGAATTATTTAATGTTGTTCTTGATTTTTTTTCTTTGCGATGCACTATTATTACAGTCGTATAAAATAGCATGTAGCCTTTTTTAATCGAAAAAAGGAAAACAATATGGGAAAAATAGCGTATATTCACTGATGACTCATGACATACATAAGAGATCAGAGAAGAAATGCGAGAGCCGCGAGAGCAATGAGAGAACAAAGCACATGTGAAAAACCAATATCTAAAATGCAAGAGTCAATCGTCTTTTTGCTTGCCCATATCGATAAATGACTATTAAATTTGAACCATCATGGCTTCACCACGTGGTCTGGTCGTCCTGGATAGTTTGCTTTAGAAGCAGATACTTCGTTCTTAAGAGTTCTGTTTTGCCTAGGTTTCCTATTTTCATACAAAACTTTTTTCGATTCCTTTCAATCTCTATCACATCGGTTGCGGTTTTTTTTTTGTTTTGTTTTATTCCACCTTATTTTGCTATGATTTTTACATTCTTTGCGATATCTTTCACTATTTGTGTAATGCGTATGTTTGTATAGAAATAAATGTATGAGTTTTCACCAAGGTTGCGACCATTCATTTGCAAAGATTTACATTCATTTGCAATTATCTCAGTTCGGAAGCATGCTATCGAAAAACAATGTATGGATGAATTTAACCTTGTAGTTTTATCTGAAAGTTTGCCGAATAACATTGGGGTCGCACACGCATTCCAAAGTCGTGAGCGAGTTGTGAAGGCAACTCTCCACGCGGTGAATGTAAATTTCATTCACGCTGTGGAAAGTTGCCTTCACAGCTCGCTCACGATTTTGGAATGCGTGTGCGACCCCAATGTTATTCGGTAAACTTTCAGATAAAACTACAAGGTTAAATTCATCCATACATTGTTTTTCGATAGCATGCTTCTGAACTGAGATAATAGCAAATGAATGTAAATCTTTGCAAATGAATGGTCGCAACCTTGGTTTTCACTATTGGTTCTAAGACAACTACAAATGTTGCTTGGTTTGATTTATTGCGAAGTTTGAGAAAGAGAATGTTCGATTGGTAGAGGTAAAATGAAATAAACTTGAGTAAAGAGAAGTTTATTTTAGAATACGGCTGCAATTGGAGGCAGCAGTTGTAAAAAGGTGGGAAATCCCTCGCTTAGCAATCTATTTCCAACAGTTAAAATTCATTTCCATCGTCAATCCTTTCTTTACAAGCATATACGATATAACCGTACATTTCTCAAGTGATTATTTAAATGTCATTTTCACTAATGATATTGGTACTGAACAGAGCTAGGTGATAACATTCTGAAGAATAATATTAGGCGTTGCAAAATCGAAACGTTTGCGAAATCGAACTATCAAACAGGATTAGGCATTTCATTACCAAAACTAGTATTACGGTAGGTTAGCCCAAATCCAGTCACCCAATAGGATTGATAAACTTCGCGAACGTGTCCATTGATTGCGACAAACTGTTTCCCTGGATAATATGTTACCACGCTTGATTCGATTTTCACATACTGAATAATGTATCTAATATCTTCCCAATGAATAATATAAATACACTGGTCCTGTTGTACACTGTACCAGCATACGATACGCACCCATTCTCTACACTCAACGTTTCTCTTCCACTCCGTCTTTCCTTCTGCACACGAAATTCATCCCTCTGACCCACTGAAACACGCGCACGCTCACTCCAGTCACCAAATCTACGTGACTTCCAGTGTTGCCAGCATCACTGTCACTGCCACCAAGACCCCCGTTGCCACCGCTGCCAGGCAGCCCAATAACAACGGATCGCTCATTCCCATTGCCATCCTTCGCCACCACGCTCTGATGAACGTCCTTTTCGATAATGGTCTCGCATTCTCGGTGCCTCCCGGAAAGTTCTTGCCCCTCTCCTCCTCCTTCTCCACCCCCATCTTTTCCCTTGGCCACTGTTGCCAGCTGCGTCGTTTGCCGTCCACTTCCTCCCCGCCGCTTGGTTGACGACGACGACGATGAGCACCGCGAAGGCGACGGAGATGCCCGGTTTGCTGCCGCTGACTGTTTGCTGCGTCCCGCACCGGTTCCTCCTGCGCCTCCCCCGCACCCGCCGCCACCGCCGCTGGCTCTGTATTATAACGATCCGCTCGAGTCGCCATGAAAGTGCAGCAAGTTGTCGCCACTGAACGAAGCCGTCGGAGAACCGGACGAGGACGGCTGCAGATCGAGCGAGGCCCTGCTGGCTGAGCTGAAGCTACTGCTGCTCATGTCTTCCTGGTCCAAATGTACCAGCGACTGGATGCCCACGTGCGCCAGGGAAGATATGGTTGTGCCGCCGCCGCCTCCACCACCTCCAGTGCCACCGGTTCCTCCGCCGCTTCCGGTTGTGTTAACCGAAGAAGTAACGCCTCCGGCGCCATAAACGGGGCCATCTGCAAGAAAGAATAGGAAATAACGATCATTTCTTCTGTAGAAAGCTTGCCGTTAAGCTGTTTGATAAACGAAATCAAAAGACCGTTCATGTTTTGGTTTTAAGGTTTTGCATTTTTTATTCTGATTTTCCTCTTTTTCTCTTTTATGGTTGTTTTTTCTTTCATTTTTTTGTTTAGTTTTCATTAACTTATATTTAATATAAATTAATTTATTCTTATTCGTACTACTTTCTTTTTTTTTAGTATTTCTTCTCGTCGAGATAAATATACAAATAATCACATTTCTTTTTATTTTGCTTTGTTCATTTTTTGCTTTTTTTGTTTTATCTGTTTTCAACACGCGTCGTCTGTTCCGCTTTCCGCGATTTTATTCTAGTTTAATCGTTGCCCTTTCTCTCTTTTTCTATCTCGCTCTCCCTCTAGACATTTTCTCAACCGTTTTTTTCTCTCTCTTTTGTTTCGTTTTGCTGAAGCTCCTAGTAAGCTAATCACACTTGGCTTTGATGTTTGAAAATTTGCACGCGCGCGCGTTTTATACGTCTCACATCAGATCCATTTTTTCACTTGTGCCTTCTCTCTTGGTGTCACATCTATCCTTCTCCTCGGTTCGCTTCTCCTAGTGTGTGTTACATAAATTGCCAATAAAAATGTGTGAGTGTGTGTTTCAAAAGTGGTACTTTTTGGATGTTAGCAAAGAAAATGTAAGCGCAAAAAATGTTACTCAACGCATTTTCGAGATCCTGAAAGAAGATTAACTCATTCTGATGATCCATCGATCCACCATCCAGATAGAGCAAGTGGAAATCGAGAACAATTCCTTTCGGCTTTCGTCAGATGTTCAAAGTTGAACCCATGCATATGGACGCCTCACTGATCTCGAAGAACCCTTTACTGAGAAGACTTGGAACCCTGTCCTTCTTTATTACAAATGACATACGTTGCCGATGGCAACGTTGAGCAAAGGTCGTACCTCTGTATAAACATGTAAGAATGAAGTGGTTCGAGTGTTACGAAGCTTCACTCACACTATCACGGATAGTTCGACCTTCATCCGTGGGAAACGCTGCTAACAGCGTCTCTTGACGATTAAAAGTTCTGCAAATCTTCTTGATAAAGTGTTCTTTGCCGATCGGCTTTTACAAGGTCTCAAGCGTAACGTCTGTTTTTCTGCGAGTAATTGTTTAACTTTGAACTTTTTGTTTTGATTAGCTAGACTATAAAGCAGATAATGTATAAGCTTGGCATGCTCGGTTGGGTGCCATTTGACGAGAACATAATAACTCAATTTGAATTTTTGTAGTCTTTGATCTCACAATGTCCACAGATTGCGACGGTGGTCTGTATCAACATCGGTGTCATTGACGGTGCTGGAGTGATTGAACAACTAGGATATGGAGAACATTTGCCGAAAAGCCAACAGCACTAGTATTCGAAATCAATCATGTCAGAACATGGTTCTCTGGCGAACTAAATTAGGCTTATGTGTGCAAAGCTAGTTGGAACGTCACCAAACGGAAGATCCGTTCACGGGGTTGAAGGAAATAAGAAACGGTAGACTTTAGTGGGCTGGTCACGTAGCAAAAATTTCGGAAAAGGTTTTGAAAACAATATTCAGCAGGAAACCACGTAGAGGTCGGGATTTCGAGGATGGCCGCCCGAGCGCTGCTTGCAAGCCGTTGAAGAAGGCCTGGGAACCCCACAACGTTCAGGAAACTAGAGCAACATCGCCAAAGACCAACGAAGATTAAGCTGTACTATACGCTGGGCGTTGGAAAGTACCATCAAGATGTGTAGAATTTCCCTGTCCATCCCGAACGCCCGCTAACTCCTGACCAGTGAACTGGTCTCGTTGAGCTTGACCAACGTCATACTTCTGATCCGAAGAACTCGTCTCTGACATAGTGGTCGACTAGCCATTGCCAGGCTTAGAGGCTATTCTTCATGTTACGTGACCACCAAGTAGCATTTTCAAGTCCAGTAGATTTGAAGAGGTGTGCAGAACTACCTTATGACCAGAACAACACCATTTCGGTTCTATGGTGGTCCTGAAATTCTCTCCAAAACCAATTAACCTTCGAAGACATATCAATCACAAGTTACAACAAGTGTACAATGAAGTATACGATGTAAACAAATAAGATACGGCAGACTTCAGTGGGCTGGCTTCGCAGCGCTAATGTCGGAATAAAATTGTGAACCCAATATTCAGCAAGGATCCTGCAAGAGGTCAGGATTTCGTGGATGTCCGCCCAAGCGCTGGTTGCAAGCCGTTGAAGAAGACTTGGGAACCCCAAAACATTCGGGAAACTAGAGGGACTTCGCCCAATACCAATAAGATAGAACTCTACAATACGCAAAGCGTAAACAGTTATCATGAAGACGTGTAGAATTTAACCTGTCCATCCCGATTGCCTGCTAACTTGTGGTCAGTCTACTGGTCTCGTTGAGCTTGCTCAACGTCGTACTTCAGTTCCGAAGAACTCATCCCAGTCGTAGTGATCGACTCGCCATTCAGACCTGGAGAAAACCTTAGTCTTTGTATTCAATCAGCTAGATACTCTCGAAGTGATGTTTGGTCCTACCACCTAGTGGCCTTGCTATAAGCCTCAGGTATCAGAAGGCCGGCTCCAGAGGCACGTTATCCTCCATTTGGGACATTTGTGCCATTAAGCCTGGGAAGCCTGTGTACTTGATCATCAAGCCTCGAAGTATTCGGTCACAATAACACTCAATCTACCTGATCACTGTTTGGACTCACGTGGCCACCAATAAGCATTTTCAAGTCCACTAGACTCGGGGAGGTTTGCAGAACTATCATAAAACCAAAGCCACACAAGTTCGGTTCTATGGTGGTTCTGGAATCCTCTCCAAACCTTCAAATTGTCGCTTGGGTAAGTAGACTATCAGTACTCTGTATTCAAGGTGGATCTGTTATTGCCAAAGAGTGCCGATACGGCCAACTTCACCATCAGACTGTTTCAAAACATCCTGATCTACGAGACAACCTGCTTTTTCCATACGTGGTTCAATCACGAATGATGCTAGGCCATCTGCTAGGTCCATGCCAAAAAAAACCTTAGCTTCAGTCGTATACCTTGACCCTACCAACTTTGTCTGCAACTTTGAAGCGAAAAGACCACGAGAGATGCAAGCGCCTTGTATTTCAGGTTGAGCGCTGAGAGAGTCTAGACAGCATTCAAGTCTGTATGGTCCATGTCCCTTTGTCCGCTACGGATGAACTACTCGGAAGTTTCTTCAGGCTGGAAGGTGTCGACGTCGACCCTGTGAAGGCTTGCGATGAGCAAATCTTTTGATGTAGCATCTATCTTCAATCGAACAAGCGCAATCGGACAGAAGTAGTAATTCGACGACCGGAGGGTCAGTCAAATGCTGCGAGAGGCATGCAGATCCGGGACCTACGAGAGACGTCACCGTCAGAAGGCACGCAACGGTCTTGAAGTGCTAGCCTCAGGTACTTAGGTAAACAAGCGTGTTGACAGCCTTCGAGGATCATCAGACCGGGATCTGGGTAGACTAAATTCACAGCCGGGAGCTGAGTCCTAGTAGATTGTGATGAAATACAGGAATCAAGTCTTTGGCGAACGCCATACTCCACGGACTTCAACACCAGAGCAATCAGCTAAATGTGTTGAACCTTCCGGGACAAAATGCGTGGAAAGGCTTCTCAGATGGAATAGGCTTGGTTCGCCACCAGAGAGCAAAACCTGTAGATTGCGACAAAGTGTCGTATTTAAGATCCCATTGAGATCACAAGCTTTTGTTCAGCAACCTTATAGGGTAGATCAGGTAATCAACCCCGGTGGAAATTTTGAGCGTCTATTCTCCTGGATGAGCGGCTCATAATGGCGTCTGTTGCCATACGTGGCATACCGACGTCCAAGTACCAGGGAAGGACTCGAAACTCAACCGTGCACTGTGGTCCTCCGGAAAGTAGAAGGTTGGTGTTCAGCCTTGCGAATCCATAGACAAATTGAAACGGAACTGAGACCAACGGTTACGACCACAGCGACTAAACAAGACTTGCGGTTGGAAACTCGGTGCGTGGAACTTCCGATCTCTCAACTTCATCGGGAGCACCCGCATCTACTGAAGGACCGCGGGTTCGGCATCATAGCCCTGCAAGAGGTGGTGAACAGAATCCTTGGTGAGTACGTTTAGAGGTATTCGTTCCAACTATCCGAGCTGGGAACACATCAACACACGCTAGCTGGGGAAAACTTTTATCGTGATGGGGGATCTGCAGAAGCTCGTGGTGGCCGATCGACGAAAGAATGTGCAGGTTGAGAACCAAGGGCCGATTCTTCAATTCAACCTTAATTTCCCAGCTGACGAACGAAAATGGCTTACGACTCATAGATTTATTTGCCGTGCCCGTTAACAAGGTCATACTCAGCATGGTCGACACAGCCTCCCTTATCGGCGCATCTCCACAGCAGACGGAACTGCAAATCGACTACATTCTGATTGCTTGACTGCAGTTCTCGTGGCGCTAATGTCGACTTTGGCCACTACGCGGTGATGGCCAAACTGCGACTAAATCGTTCCGGTATTGGCAATCGCAACGGTATAACCTAAAGCGACTGAAGCAACGGGGTCTCGCCTCAGTTTACGCGCAGAATCTCGAGGCAGCACTACCAGACGAGGAAGAGCTCAATAGGACTACAGGAGTACAGTAAAAGCAGCCATCAACGATGCAGTTGGGAGCACCATCGGGTACGTGACACGGAGTCGAAGGAATGAATGATTCGAGGAGTTCAAAGTGAAGGAGAAGAACGCTGCGCTTTTGGTCTGAAGCAAGGAACCCGACAGAATGTGAAACGATACAAACAGAAGAAAATGGAACTGCTGGGCACGGAAGTTCTGCCAGATGATCAACCCAAGCATCACACATGGTTACAAAACAGTGACGGCAGCGTATGTAAGGGTTGCGCAGTAAGTCACAGTGACTTCTTTGCAACCCTTACATAAGCTGCCGTCACTGTTTTGTTACCATGTGTGTTGCCTGTGCGTAGAGAAACCGAGAAACCGAGACAATGGAAGACACGAATGCACCAGTGTTGCAGAGGACGGAAATGATCCAACTCCCACGTCGAGGGAAGTTAATGATAGTCCTGTTCAACGACGTAGGTTGAACTTGCTCGAACTTGCTCCATCTCGCTCTTTCCCGTTTGTTGACAAATGGGTAAGAGTAGGATGCAGCAACTTCGAGCAAGTTCAGCCTACATCGTTGAACAGGACTGATGTCATTCGCCAGCTTAAAAATAACAAAGCAGCTGGTAAGGAAGGTACCGTAGCTGAACTTATCAAGGTGGGCCCAGAAATGCTGTTTATTTACCTACATCGGTTGATTGTTAATTGTCAGGATCTGGGTGTTCCTCTCTGGAGCCACCATACATGACAAACGTTGAATCTATACTTTCTGATAGGCTGGCGATGACTCTGATGATATTTCAGCGGCGGTGATTACAAACCATCAATTTCGACGTTCGACAAAGCCTAAAATCGACAGTAATGTACTATAACCCGTTCCCGTTGTTCAACCGTTTTCACTTACGCCCGCACAACGACGCCCACCTGCGTAGAAACCATCTCGCACACTTCGTTCCCTTCGTTCCCATTTCCCAGTTCCCGATCCTATATGCGTTTTCGGCGTTTCACAGAATAAGTTAATAAATATTTATTTTGTTTTTTTTTCTTCTTCTTTTCTTCCTATAAGTGACTATCAAGTTCCGTTACGAGATTTAAATATCAACAACAATGATGAACGCGCTTTTTCTCTATACTCTTTGTAAGTATGTGAGTGTGTGTGTGTTTTTTTTTCTGACTGTGAGATGAGTGTGATTCGCAATGGTAGTGTGTTATTGTGTTACGTACGATTGATGAAACTACTGTTACTGAAAAAATAAAGATCACTCGTTTCTTCGATAAAAATAACAGAAGTTGTAGGTTTCGATCATTTAATTCCGAAAACTTTCTAAAATACATAGCACTAGATGTCTGCCTTATCTCGGTATTCACATAATTTACTCCTCATATTTTTTTTCTTATTTTTCAGTCCTTTTTGAGCTCTTATAGTCTAAAACATGTTTCCTTCTTCGACTCGTCGCTAATTGTAACTTTAGATTTGCCCATGATAAGCTACAAAACGGAGACAATTTTCAAGGATGTTTCGCCCAAAACGTAAAAAATGAAGATTCTGGATTTGCAAGAACAGAAAACATGCCGGAAAATAACGATATTACAGGGATGTGTGCAGGTCTCTTATCTTATATATTTGTGTTCAGATAATACAGATTTCTTTCTTATTTTTTTTCTTCAACAATGCCCTTAAAACGTCTACGTGGTTTTGTTTTGAACGGTTTTCATCGTAATAAAATACTTAAAACATGACTAAAAACTTGTTAACAAAATTAGTTCGTTTGTAAAATAAAGATTTGTCTAATAAATAACTTATGTATGAACAGTTTGACGTTTGCAATACAAAAGAGAGGGGGCGGCTGTGTTTGACTGCGCAAGCGATCGATCCAACAAGCGCTGTTTCTGTTGAGATTTGAAAACAAACAGAATTGTTGAAGTTTTGCGCAACAAAGCGACTGCCAAAAAAACATTAATAACAACAAAGATTTTAGGTTCTGAATTAGAGTAACTTTTGAGGACTATCGATAGAAATTCAATTCAGAACCAATTGATTTTATGATATAGAATGTTGGATATAAACACAAATCTCAACTTAATTGTTAAAATTTTACAATTCCTCACAATTATTGGATAGATCGCTTGTCGCAGTTTCAAGAAGTTTTTTGAGATGTTAAACATAATAAATACTTTGTCCAGCAGAATTTTGGCTAACTAGTTCTCCTCACTAACATGAAATTAAACATAAGAAAGGGTTAATTGTGGTGAAAGTCACTAACATAAAAAAAATCTAAGCTGGAGCTCTGTGCCACGTCTACCGACAGCCTAATCAAAAGCTGACGTCATCGCGGTCACCCCGGTAACAAGGGAAAGGGTGGAAAGATACGCGCGGAAAACTTCTAGAAATAATACAGTAAAAATAACACTAGCTTGTAGCAAAGCTGCAGCATAACAAGATACGACAACAGCAACAACAGGACCAGCAATGATGCCGCAGTCACCAGCGCCAGCAGCAGTAGCAGCCCATTCCTGGTGACCGCCAGTAGCATCATCCGCTGATGCGCTGCTAATTATTTGCGCTTCTTCTTGGACTTCTTCTTGCCGTTACCGTTACTTCCACCATTGCTGGATTGCTTTGCTGTTGTTGCAATCTGCTTGCCGCTATCCTCACTTTGGTTCGCTTCCGTCGTTGGCAGTGCTGACGTTGTTGTTGTTATTGTTGTTGTTGATGATGATGTTGTCTTGGCAGGGCTTCCGGCTGCTGCCACGATGCCGGAAGCGGTCATGGAGCTGCTTAAACTGTCCCCTAGCCCACTGCCGACTACGGTGCTTACAACCGTTGTCGACAGCGACGAGGACGAAGTTTTGTTGCTCGAGATCAGTGGCTGTAATTCCTCGTCTTCATCTTCGCCTTGCGGAAGCTTACCGTTTTCTTTGATTTCTTCTTCTTCCGGATCATCGTTCGAATTGGAGTTCGAAGTATCTTCATCCGATGTCGATGACGCCGGAAGCTGTGAGCTGTACATTGCACTGTCATCTACCTCCAGTTCCAGGCTTTTGTAGTCTGAATCTTGCCCTTCCACCGAGAGTTGCTGCTTCAGTGTTGTCGGTTCCATCATCGATGCTGAAAGGCTACGACTACCTCCCAGGATCAAAGAACCACTGGTTTCCCCAATCTCTTTCAAACTGGAGCACATGGCGATCACAATGTTTCTGTCCTCCAATACCGACTTCCCTCTGCTGTTAGCTTTCTCTTCAAGCGGACTTTCAAAGTTGATCAACGTCTTCTCCTCGCTCGGCTGCTTCAAAAGCTTTTGCTCTTTTTTCGCACTCTCGCTACAACCCAAATCCTCCAACTCCTTACACACCAATTGCTCCAAGGGAGGCAACGGCTGCGTAAACTCGAACTCATAACTCGACAAAATCATCTCGTCCTTTTCCACAACTTTCATTTCCTCGTCCATCACTACCTCAACACACTGTTTCTCTTCTTCCACACTGTTCTGCTCGTCTTTACCAACATTCACACTACTTGATGCTTCCGCATCACCCGTTTCAACCGGTTTTTCTTCGCGCATCCCGACCATACTAGAAGCAAGCATCGATTCCTGAACGCTAATTTCCGTTCTGGTCACTTTTAGATTTCCCGGTTCGTTCAACTCGCCAAACAATTCCAAATCGTCAATTTTCAACGCTTCCAGTGGTGGGAACTCGTCGCAGATCGATTTGAGCATTTCGTCGTCTTCCATCGTCGGAATCATCACCGGCGGCGGTTCTGCTTCGCGTTCCGGTTCTTGTTCCGTCTCCGGAAGAATCACCGGCGCTTGCTGTTGCTTTTCTTTACGCTTTCGATTGTCTTGCTTGGATTCTTTCCTATTGCTTCCGCCCGTCACTTGTCCTCCATTGCCATCCGCGTTCTTCGACTGTTTTGTCTCCACCTTCGGTTGCTGCTTGGGTTCATCCTTCTTCTTGCCGTTATCTTTCTTCCTGTTACGGGGAGCCTTTTCCACCGCAGGTGGTAATTCCAGCTCTTCGCCAACAGGATCCACTATTTCGATCACTTCGAGTGGTTCTGGCTCCTTCTTTTTCTTCTCGCTCCGAGCCGTAATCGGTGGCGACTTTTCCTTCTTTCGCCCACCAACGTTTTTCGGTGCCTCCGGTGCTTTGCGTTCCACCACCTCAACATCTACGAAATCACCTGCCATTTTTCGATCCGTTGCTTCTGGAATAGTTTCTATCATTTCCGGTTCGTCCTGCTTTTTACTTCTCTTGTTGATGGAAGAGAGTTCCTCAAATTTTGCCACCAGGCTCTCTTCTTCCTTTTTCTTCGATTTGCTGAAATGCACCATGTTCTTCTCCTCGATAACCGGTACAATTAGGTCTCGGTTACTCAGTGAAGTAGGTTCCATTCCGCCGGCCACCAGCGAAGTCAGCCGATCCAGGGATGACCCGCGTCGTTCGCGCTCTGCGCCAGGTATGCTATGAACCGTGACTACTGGTCTGAACAACGCTTCGTCACAGTTCTCATGCATGTAGACCTCGCAATCCCGACGGGCATCGGTTCCCGATTCCGGCCCTTCCGGCTCAACATTGCACACTGTCGTTACCGTTCCCAATGGGTTCACCACTTTGGTTATCGTCACCGAACCAGATGCTCGACTGCTTGCCGCCGAGGCAGGTCGCGAGCAGCTCGTGGGCAGTGATGACGAGTGCTGCTGATCGTGCTGCTGTTGCAGGTGCGTTACGTGGTGTTTCAGCAGCTGTCCGTGGGATGGCGCCCCGGATGGTGGCACCGTTGGGAGGGACAGCTTTTGGTCGCAGATCGAGTTCAACGAGTGCGTTGACGAGTAGATCGAGGTGGAGGAGCAAGAGGACACCGAAGATAACCCGGCCGGTATGGGTGTGGCGCTCGTGTAGCCTTTGGGTGTGATGAGAGGACCAATCGGGAAAGAAAGAGAAAGAGAAAAGGGGAGAAAAGAGGTCAGTTAGAGCCGCTGGCAAGTGCTTTCTTCTTTGCATCAACTACATTTTTATTTCAACTGTTCGCGCTCTCTCTTTCTATGTCTCTCTCTTCTATGTGAAGGTATTGAATGCTCTACTAAAACCGAACCATGCAAATCGTGTTCCAACACCGCCTTTACCCGGAAAGACTTGTTCTACGTCGTGGCCTCTGATTGCACGAATAAACCAATACAGATCAAAAGAAACAGGGAGAAAATGAGCTGCTTTGAAAGCATTTCAGCGTTTAGTATTTAATCAGTGAGAGGAAAAATTAAACTAAATTTAGAGACTTCTCAATCCGAAAAATCCAAGCAAATGTGGTGTTGGAACAACTATGTGGTTAAAAATAAGTTTAAATGTTAAAACAGTACTTTCAATTACAGATTGTGTGTTACAGCAAATGGAAGCTTGCGAGTTTAAACGACTGACCGAAACGTAAGTAAACAAAATATCGAAGGAAAGAACCAAAAACTACTTATAGGAAACATAACGTATTAACAAAACGCACACATTCTAATACAACATAAAAAAAAGTGGTCGAGATTGAAAGTTTGTTTTTCTTTACTCGTCCGCATCCCTACTTGGAAGGTTCAGATTTAAATTCGAAAGCAACATTATTAAAGCTAAGTATGGAACAACCACCTGCCGTTGGCTTCCTGTTTGCTTCTGTTCTGGTTACAGTATGAGAGCATTTGGGCATTTAGCATTGGGCGTGAACTCTTTTTCTCCCTTTTTCTTCTTGGTCTTGCTTTTTGGATCGAGCCGTATTTTTATGAGTGTCCTGAACACAAATTAGAAGTGTGTGTGTATTGCAGACTGTACAGTGAGCGATAGTAAGCGATTAGGGTTGTCCTACCCGAAATTTACAGCGGAAACTGATGAGTAAATGTTAGGCAATCTAGTCAAAATCGACGGCAGATATCGAGACCTTAGCCGTGTTTGAGATGTTCGATATCACCTGTTGTTTTAACACGATTTCCTTGATTTTCGTAAGATAGATGCCATATGTAAGCCAGAGTTTGATAAGCATTCTATGCAGTGATTATGTCAATTGTTAGTGCAAAGATGAGTTTTAGTTTTTACTTAATTACACTATGAAAATAAACCACAGAGAACGACTGAAAGTTAGTAATACACATAAAATGCACTAAATCTAATATGTTACTACATAATGTACTAAAATAATAGGATTCTTAATAACCAGAGGTTGCACAGACTAAACAATCACTAACATGGCACATTGGACAATACACGAAACAACCAGTGGTCCAGTGGAGATTTTCCGTTTTACGAAAAGTTTCAAAAAAATATATAAATGATTTGATAAAACAGCAACATCATGTCTTCAGTGAAACACGAACACATTTTTATTCCAAAAACAGATAAAATGCCAAAAACATATTTTTATTTTTAAAATAGGGAATCGCGCCACTTGGGCGGTGGCTTCTATATTCGTCTGTTTCCCACTATAACTCAGTCAAAGTTGAACCAATTGACACAATTTTTGGTATGTGGTGAGTAGGTATAGTATCTACCCGTGTACAACATTTCAAGTCAATTGGTTCAAAATTGACTGAGTTATAGTGAAAAACAGACGAATATAGAAGCCACCGCCCAAGTGGCTCGATACCCTAAGTCCAATCGCATATTGATTTCTATAATATTCATTAGAAAGCCCCTCGTTCCGCTTCGAGAACACACTAAACCGAAGATTGTTAAAAAATACGAAATGTTGGAACAGTGTACTGTTTTCATAAAAGCAAAGACACGTGAGCCCCTCTCTGTCTGCAAGGAACGCACTCATCGACTCACAAGAACATTAAAACTGAATATCTGTGTTCAGTAACGAGCTCGAACTTGGTTACAATCACTTTCGAGTTCGCCGTAGACGTTTATTGAGTCAACCTTATATAAACTACTTCGAGTCGCTCGTGTTTGTGTTCGTTCGAAAAAAAAAATTGACCTAGCTTTCTGTAGGTCGTGGTATCTAACGAAACTTTGTGTGGTTGGACCTCCTACGATTCCATCAATTTGATAGTCTGTCAGTTTTACAGCACCGATGCCCTGGCTAAATTCCGCCCTCCAATGGGTTTGGGAGATTGAAACAGTTCCCAGTCAATCCCTCTCTCCACGTCCGAGAGAGTTTGCAATCACGTTCACAGAATTTATTAACCCTAGCCCAGCAGGGACAACTGGCACAACTAGCCAATGAGACATGCCGTATGAAGCTTGAGATCCTAGGACTGAGCGAAGTCCGTTGGCCGAAGTTTGGAGAACACGGATTCGCATCGGGTCAAATTCTGCTATACTCTGGCCTACGAGGTGAATACGCTCCTCACCACCGTGGAGTTGGTTTCCTGCGCTCATGAAGTGGGAACCTATTAATGAGAGGATAATTGTAGCCAGATTCAGAACACGGGTTCGAAACCTAACCATGATCCAATGTTACGCACCAAGCGATGCTGCCGAATTGCAAGACAAAGAGAACTTTTACAGTCAACTGAATGTTGTCGTGGACAAGATTCCGAAAGGTGATATCAAGATCCTCATGGGCGACTTCAACGCGAAGGTTGGTTCGAACAACTCGGACTATGAGCATGTCATGGGACGCCATGGTCTCGGAGAACTGAGCGAAAACGGAGAACTTTTTGTAGAATTTTGTGGCAACAATGAAATGGGTGATTGAAGGATCGCTCTTTCCTCATCGACCAGTGCACAAAGTGACATCCGTGATGGCGTCCCGGAAAATCTAATCGACCACATCTGCATCAGCCGAAAATGCAGACGGAGCCTTCTTGATGTGCACAACAAACGTAGCGCCGACATTGCGTCCGACCATCATCTCCTAATCGGAGAGGTCCGCCTGCGCATTGCCAGGATCCATCGACAGGAGGAGAAAATCGGGTGCCGGTTCAACTCACGCCGACTGGAAGACGATGCGGTGAAAAGGTCCTTCAACGTACCCAAAAAGGGTGACCTGACTGTATGCGATAATTTGCGGGGCATCATGTTACTGTGTATCGTTCTGAAAGTCCTCTACAAAGTGATCCTTAATCGGATACAGGATAAAATTGACGCAACTCTCCGACCGCAGCAAGCAGGATTCCGTGCCGGACGATCGTGTGTGAACCATATTGTCACGCCCCGTGTCATTCTGGAGCAAATAAATGAATTCCAAGAGTCGTTTTACCTGGTGTTCATTGATTACGAATAAGCTTTCGACCGTGTCGATCACGGAACCAAGTGAGAAGCCCTCAGGTGCACTGCACAACGGTGTTTTGTCCGATCCCATACGGGTCGTTGCTGGAATGAGGCAAAGATGCATACCATCACCGCTACTGTTCCTAATCGTAATCGACGAGATCCTGGTAGATGGGATTGATCATGAACCAAATCGTGGGTTGCTGTGGCAGCCCATTATCATGGAGCACCTAAATGATTTCGAATTGCCTGATATCGTTGCTCTCCTAGCTCAACGGCGCTTTGATATGCAGAGCAAGCTCGATGATCTTGCCAAACGCTCCTCGGCGGCAGCAGGTCTGATGGTAACATCATAACGGCGACAATACCAAATCGTTGGATGTGAACACAGTCAACCCTTCCAGCTTTACGGTAGCTGGGCAAGCAGTGGAAAATGTTGAAGACTTCCAATATCTTGGTAGCCAAATGGCGGCCGATTGAGAAATGACAATTCAAATGGCAGTCACTGTAGAATATTTTTGCCAGGAATCGGTCAAGAGGTTTCTTGTGCTGCACAAGACACATGCAAAATGGTCGTTGGTAGAGGAAGCTCTCACTTAATAACTGAAGAAATGCTTATAGAAGTTGAGAAATAGTCCTCGTGCCAGTCTGGACGTTACGCTATGTGCTCATTTTGAACAGTCCAAAGGAATTCCAGTAAGGGTAAACTCCATAGGGATTCAGAAAAACTTGTAGTTAGAAGACACAGAATGTTGCTAATTGACAAATTGAGGGATGAATTTTTGAAAAAAATCGCGTTCTGGTGGGATTCGAACCCACGACCCCGTATTCGCTAGACCGGTGCTTTAACCAACTAAGCCACAGAACAGGTGATAATTCTGCGGAATAGAAAGCCAAACTGAGCCCGAGCCCTCACCATGAACATTCACTTTTTCAAGAACCATCTATCACTCTTTCGGCTTAGATGTCAATCCACAACACAGCCTCGTTTGTGCCCAACAACTACAAGTGAGAGCGTATTATTTTTATTTGAAGCCGAGACTTACTCTCGCACTCCGCATACCTAGCCACCAAGCAGTCTGTTTGCTGGTGTCTAATTCAGTATGCGTCGAGAGCTCGGCACGGTCGCACGCTCCACGACCAACTGCGCCGATGACGCAAGGTAGGGTATACTGATATATGTTGCCCTTTACTGGCATTTACCAGGTTAGCTGGTATGTCATAAACATACAGAAAAACTTGTAGTTAGAAGACACAGAATGTTGCTAATTGACAAATTGAGGGATGAATTTTTGAAAAAAATCGCGTTCTGGTGGGATTCGAACCCACGACCCCGTATTCGCTAGACCGGTGCTTTAACCAACTAAGCCACAGAACAGGTGATAATTCTGCGGAATAGAAAGCCAAACTGAGCCCGAGCCCTCACCATGAACATTCACTTTTTCAAGAACCATCTATCACTCTTTCGGCTTAGATGTCAATCCACAACACAGCCTCGTTTGTGCCCAACAACTACAAGTGAGAGCGTATTATTTTTATTTGAAGCCGAGACTTACTCTCGCACTCCGCATACCTAGCCACCAAGCAGTCTGTTTGCTGGTGTCTAATTCAGTATGCGTTGAGAGCTCGGCACGGTCGCACGCTCCACGACCAACTGCGCCGATGACGCAAGGTAGGGTACACTGATATATGTTGCCCTTTACTGGCATTTACCAGGTTAGCTGGTATGTCATAAACATACAGAAAAACTTGTAGTTAGAAGACACAGAATGTTGCTAATTGACAAATTGAGGGATGAATTTTTGAAAAAAATCGCGTTCTGGTGGGATTCGAACCCACGACCCCGTATTCGCTAGACCGGTGCTTTAACCAACTAAGCCACAGAACAGGTGATAATTCTGCGGAATAGAAAGCCAAACTGAGCCCGAGCCCTCACCATGAACATTCACTTTTTCAAGAACCATCTATCACTCTTTCGGCTTAGATGTCAATCCACAACACAGCCTCGTTTGTGCCCAACAACTACAAGTGAGAGCGTATTATTTTTATTTGAAGCCGAGACTTACTCTCGCACTCCGCATACCTAGCCACCAAGCAGTCTGTTTGCTGGTGTCTAATTCAGTATGCGTCGAGAGCTCGGCACGGTCGCACGCTCCACGACCAACTGCGCTGATGACGCAAGGTAGGGTACACTGATATATGTTGCCCTTTACTGGCATTTACCAGGTTAGCTGGTATGTCATAAACATACAGAAAAACTTGTAGTTAGAAGACACAGAATGTTGCTAATTGACAAATTGAGGGATGAATTTTTGAAAAAAATCGCGTTCTGGTGGGATTCGAACCCACGACCCCGTATTCGCTAGACCGGTGCTTTAACCAACTAAGCCACAGAACAGGTGATAATTCTGCGGAATAGAAAGCCAAACTGAGCCCGAGCCCTCACCATGAACATTCACTTTTTCAAGAACCATCTATCACTCTTTCGGCTTAGATGTCAATCCACAACACAGCCTCGTTTGTGCCCAACCTGGTAAATGCCAGTAAAGGGCAACATATATCAGTGTACCCTACCTTGCGTCATCGGCGCAGTTGGTCGTGGAGCGTGCGACCGTGCCGAGCTCTCGACGCATACTGAATTAGACACCAGCAAACAGACTGCTTGGTGGCTAGGTATGCGGAGTGCGAGAGTAAGTCTCGGCTTCAAATAAAAATAATACGCTCTCACTTGTAGTTGTTGGGCACAAACGAGGCTGTGTTGTGGATTGACATCTAAGCCGAAAGAGTGATAGATGGTTCTTGAAAAAGTGAATGTTCATGGTGAGGGCTCGGGCTCAGTTTGGCTTTCTATTCCGCAGAATTATCACCTGTTCTGTGGCTTAGTTGGTTAAAGCACCGGTCTAGCGAATACGGGGTCGTGGGTTCGAATCCCACCAGAACGCGATTTTTTTCAAAAATTCATCCCTCAATTTGTCAATTAGCAACATTCTGTGTCTTCTAACTACAAGTTTTTCTGTATGTTTATGACATACCAGCTAACCTGGTAAATGCCAGTAAAGGGCAACATATATCAGTGTTCCATAGGGATTCTTTGAAGGAATTCCAGCGGGAATCTTAGAAGAAATTCTAAATAAACTTCCTAAAGGGGTTTTAGGGGGAATTGCTGAACGTATTCCAGGGAGAATCTCTGAAGTAATTGTAGGAGAAATACTTGAAGGCGTGCCAAAAGAAATCACAATAGGCCAGGAGTAATTTCTGAAGAAGCTGCATGAGAAATACCCGAAAGAATTATAGAAAGGAATCGCAAACAGAAACCTAGTAAGCATCCCTGGATGAATTACACGAGGAAATCCCAGGAATAGTTAGTAGTTCCAGAAGTAATCTCTAAAGGATTTCCAGGAGAATCGCAGCAGCAATTCCAGGTAGAATCCCAGAATAAGCTCCAGAAAATATCCCTGAAGAAATTCTAGGAGAAATCTCTGAAGTTTTGAAGTAATTCCATGGGGAATCCTTGAAGTAATGCCAGAAGAAATTCCAGGAAGTATCCCTGAAGGGCTTCAGAAAAAAATCTTGAAGGAAATCCAGAAGAAATTTTTAAAGGAACTAAAGCATAAATACCTGAAGTAATTCCAAAAAATGTTTTTTAAGGAATTACAGAAGGAATTCCTGAAGTAATTCCAGAAAAAAAATCCCACAAGTAATTCCAAGGAGAAATTATTGTATTAAGTCCTGGAAGAATCCCGGAAACAATTTCAGGAAAAATTCCAGAACTAATATCTGGAGAAACCCCAGCAGTTTTTCCAGGAGGAATCCCAGAATGAATTCTAGGAGGAATCTGCAGAAGAGATCCCAGAAGGAATCCATGCAGTAATTCCTATAGGAATCTGTGGAATAATACCAGCAGGAATCCCAGAGGCAATCCCAGGATGAATCCTTGAAGGAATCACAGAAGTAATACTCGAAGAATTTCCAGGAGGAATCCTTGAAGAAATTCAAGGAATAATTTCCGATGGGATTTCAGGGGAAATTTATACTAGGAAGTTTAGGAAAAATCCCTGATAAATTCCAAGAGGAATCCCTGAAGGAACTCAAATATTCCTGAAAGGATCCCAAGAGGAATCACAGGAGATATGCAAAAAGAAATCTCTTACGAAATTCCTAACGCAATATTTGGCAGAATTTCAATAGAAATGCTTGCAGCTGCAAGCATTGCAGGATGAATCCCTGGAGAAAAATCTGGAGTATTCCTGAAAAAAATCCTGGAGGATCTCTGGAAAGGTTCTAGGAGAGATCAGAGGAGAACTTCTTGGAGAAATCCCTGGAGGAGTTCTACAAAAAAAAGCAGTGGAACAGATCTAAAAACCCTCGAATATTTCCGGAATAATCTCTGGAATGAGTAGATTTCTGAACGAATCCCTGAGGGAATTCCAAAAGAAGTCCCTGGTGCAATCCCACGAGAAAACCCGGGAGGCATTCCATACGGCATCCCTGGAGAATTAACATTTCGAACCCCTGGAACCCCTATGTAGTAGAATTCCTGAAAGAGCACTAGGATAACTTCCGGATGAAATTCCGAAAGAATTCTTGAAGAAAATCTTGAAGAATTCCGTTTTTATTTAATTCTGGAGATCGCTAACGGAAATCCAGAACAAATCTTTAAAATATGTCAGAGAAAAACTTGTGAAGGAATTTAAAGAAGAATGCCTGAAGAACGCAAGGAGGAATGAGTAAAGAAACTCAAGAAGGCATGCCTGAAAAAAAGGACAAATTCCTGCAAGAGACCCATATGAAATCTCAGAAGAGTCACACAGAATACAGACAATAGAGGTAAAAGATAACAAGAACAAATGATCTCAAATGTTTTTTGTATCGTTTTTCGCTTTGACACTTTACATCTCTGTCTATCTCCACCAGCAACAGCAACGCCAGTGATATTTTTCCTCTGTAGCTCATTACCTCTATTAGAATTATTATGATTTAATACAAAATATACAATTTGAAAACTAAACAAAATAAATATAAATTGTTTGTTGACATACGCTTTAAAGGATATTTAGGATGGACTCTTGCCCCATGAGGTATTTAAAACTTAACTCATATTTTCCTGACGAGAACTGCTATCAATGATTTCTTACAATAAGTCACTTAGCCTTGGGCAATTAATTGAAAAAAAAAACGCTTTTCGCGGATGTACTCGTGGCATATCTATGATTCCATAAATGGATTTTAAGGAAAAATGCGCAAGAATTATTATTCAGAGTTTCTCCCGAGATAAATCCTGGTAGAAAGCCACGCGAACTCTGGGAGCAATACTGGGAAAATCTCTAAAGAAATTCTGTATGATATGAAATTCTGTATGTAAAAATTCCGGAATTCTAGAAGATTCTCAAGAAAGAATTTTGGAAAAAGCTGATCCGGAAGGAGTTCAAAAAGGAAAACTAGACAAATGGCGTGAAAACCCGAGCAGAAGGACATACCTTACAAATACCATGCAAAGAGCAACGTGTGCTCTAATACCTAAAATTGTTATTGCTGCGTTATTCTACAAAATGTTATGAGAACATCACAATAACAGTTGGAGGTATTTGAGCAGAGTTTAGTATTGATGAAGTATTTGTTGGTTTAGCAGTGAAGTTTAGCATGAAGTCATCGAACAAATGAAACATTTAATAACAAGAAATGTTATTAGTTTGCTATTCAATAACTTTGGGATAACAAATACAGCACTTGAAATTGTAGGTATGCATTCATTATTGAAATAACAAGACTTGTTATTTTCTAAGTGTTATTTATACAAAATTTTGGTATTTGTTTTTGTTATTTTGCCTCTTATTAACACCTAGTGAAGGGCATATCAAGGTATGGTAGTATTTAAGATAAATACTTTGATATGTTATTTATTCTCTTGTTATTTTCTTCTGCTCGAGAAAATACGGAAGGAATCGTGCAAAAAACCCTGAGAGGAATTTAAAATGTATTTTCAAAACAGAAATTCCAAAAAGAAACCACGGCGTGTGTATGGGAAAGGTTTATAACAAAAAATTGGGCATCGCCAAATTTTTCGCTATTCAAAAATAGAGGCTTCCAGCTTTCATTTGCACGGTCCCTCAAAAAAATCCACCGAGGGATCTCGAACAACTTTTTCAGAATACTGTTTTTCCCCATACAAAATGAACAGTTCCAAATTAATCCCTGTTTCTACTTAACAAACATACCCAATTTTTGTATGAAAAAGTTCCCCCGATGGAATATTTCGATGTTGGGCTTGAATGAAAGGTAGTAGCGTCAACTTTCACGTAACGTAAAAATTAGCGATGCTTATTTTTTTGTAATAAATTTCTTCTACCAGACACACCGTGAAACCCTGACAGAATTTCTGAAAAAACCGTTGTAGCCGATTTTCTACATAATCGAAATCTTTTTAATCAGACCCATTCTGTAGTAAACTCTGTAGGACTATATTTTTGAATAGATTGACATGTAATAAAATTCGCTTCTTTCTATTCGTACGACCCAATGTTTTATAGTTTTTTTCGTCGGTGCAAAATTTCTTTAAGTATTTACGATATTTCCTGAGTATTCCAGGTTCTTCTCTGTTAAATAAAATTTCCTGAGGATTTCCGGTTATCCAGGTTCTTCCTGAAAAGCTCCACAGAGAATTTCTAGCGTTATCTCTAGTGCAATATCTAGAAGAATTGCTGTCGATTACCATGCTTTTTCAGAAATGTAAGCATAAACAGTTCTTACGCAACTGCTAGGGGAGTTTCTGGCAATCTCCCGAAAAAAAAAATATTTTTTTGAAAATTCTATAGTTTTTGCGGAAATTCTCATTGCAATACTTGAAGAAATTACAGCGGAAATCCATTATGAGTTCCTGATGGTATTTCTGACTTCATTTTTTATATACAGGGGATAGACAAAATGATCGGGACAGGCAAAATTTTCATTTTCCAAAAAATGTTCAACTAGCTGTAACTTTTCGAAAAGTGCATCGAATATTCTCAAATTTTTACTGTAAGTTCTTCAACTAGTTGTGTATTAGTGGACAAAATTTGGAAAAGATCGGACAATTCTTCACGAAGTTATAAAGATTTTTGAAAAAGATAAAATTATCCGATAGCCAAATTTGAGCTGTTATACCTCCGGATTCAATGAACCGATTGCTATGAAATTTTGACCATTCATGACTTATATAATGAACTCTGGAAAACATTTGACTTAACTTGAAATTTTTAATAGGCGAAAAAGTTGTAGCGATTTTATTTTTTTCACGATTTTTTAGTAAATTGGTCTATTTTTAATATGCATCCCTTTACTTTTTCAAATTATTGGCGGCTATGTTGTTACTTTCCTTCAAAACGCATTCATATATAAGTCAATTAGAGGGAAGCTAAATGAACAATAATTTGCATCTTGAATTTTGAAACGATGTTAATGTTTTGGATAATTTGGTGTTTTATTAGAAGAATAATCTAATCGTTATAATTTTCTTCCGTGTTAAGAATATTAAGTTAAGTCAATGGTTTTTCATAACTCATAATATAAGTCATTAATAGTCAAAATTTCATTACATTCGGTTAATTGAATCCGGAGATATAACAGCTCTAAGTTGGCTATCGGATAATTTTACCATTTTCAAAAATCTTTATAACTTCGTAAAGAATTGTCCGATCTTTTCCAAATTTTGTCCACTGATACACAACTAGTTGAAGAACTTACAGTATAAATTTGAGAATATTTGATGCACTTTTCGAAAAGTCACAGCTAATTGAACATTTTTTGAAAAGTGAAAATTTTGCCTGTCCCGATCATTTTGTCTATCCTCTGTAATTCCCTGTAGCTATTAGTATTTTCCACAAATTGCTTCTGCAACTTCTTCAAGAAATTTTTGGATTTTGTCAGGAGTTCGCCATATTCGCCAAAACCTAATTTCAGGAAGAAAATCTGAAGAACTCGAATAGCCGGTAAGTTTTCTACCGGAAATCAAACCCAAGAATTCCAAAAATTCTTCTGATTTCCGATAGAAATTCCTGAAATGGCCATTATTCTGAGTTCTGGAAATCCTTCAGATTCTAGGCGAAGGGTATCTGCAGTATTTCCGGTAAAACATATTTTGCTGTTGCACAAGACAACACGCAGAAAAATCTACACACTAAGATTCAGATGTTCCAGCTCAGTAATTTTTTCACTGAGTTCAGTATTTTTTCCATCTTTTTACTGAGTTTTCAACAGCAGATTTATTTCGGTACACTCGGTAATCGTTTTTACCGTTCACCAGTAACGATATTTACCGTCCTTCAGTAACTTTTGACAGTTTGTGAGCTGAGCTGGGTAACTCATTTACAGAATATCCGCAAAATAAATAACCGAGCGTACCGAGTTAAATCTGCTGTTGAGAACTCAGTAAAAAGATGGTGGAAATACCGAGCTGATCTTAGAGTGTACGGTAAAATTAACAATATTTGACGCAAAATCAAAAGGAATTTGAAATTGTTTTGACCGCAATGAGAATGTACGAATCCTATATGTTGTTATGTATATGTTGTTCCTCAATCAGAAATCTGATTGAAATAACAAGAGTTTCATGCTTGTGACATGGGTTGTCAGGTTTGATATCTACAATATTATAGTAGTTTCAAAAATAGTTTTCTTTTACTTTTAATAAATAATGTATTCATTGGAAAACAGCATGCTTATTTTTCTCTAGTTTATAATTATTTATATAAAAAAAGAAAAAAAAAGATGCTCAATGAAAAATTAGGGAATTTCCTGAATAATCAAATTATAACTTTTCAAAAATGCCTTACCTTGTATGCAGAACTAATTAAAGGTAATTTTCAATAATGTTTTTTTTTTCAACGGCTTTGCATAACATGAAAATTATACTTTCTCCAGCATTTGCAAAGTTGTAAATGCTTTGCAAAAAATACTGCTTGGTTGACCGAGGGATTTATCAGTAAAATATTTGCATCGGAATACTCTGTTTGATTTCATGTTAAATTTTGTGGTTTTTACATTTCTTTTCGATGCCGAGAGAATGGCCAGTTAAATTAGAAAATATGTTTATTTTTACCAGGGGCGCCATATAACACTGGATTGTTAAATCAAACAGTATTTCACATGGATTTTAAATTGGGAATTCTGTTTGAAACTATAATAATTCACATAATTTCAAAAGAATTTCAATGTGTAAATTCAACAAACGTTATTTTAGTTTCAATCCCAAGTAACATTTTAAGTTTTGTTCGGCTCTACAACAGATCTTCATGACCAATTTTATAAAACTTGCAATAAAACTGAATCATACATCAAAACCTCTTGATAACCTCTTTAAGAGCATCTTCCGGCTAAGTAGACCACACTCGAAGAGGTTTTGCAAACCGCATTAAGAGTAGCAATAAACCCGTTTTAAAACCTAGTTGAAATATTTCCCATTCTCGATTGTTGTTGTTTTTTTTTTCAACAAAAACTATGACAGCTCAAGATGCAGTGAAGCTTCTTCGATGGCACGTAAAGTTCAGGAGGATACATCATTCGTAAGTAGAAAGCGATTATTTCAAAGTAGTATTTTAGTAGTAATTGTGCTGGTAGGCTTATGCGCATTCGAATTTACCGTGAATATTGGGGTTGCAGAATCATAAAATTAATGCGCTTCGAAAATAGTGAATATTATCATCTTGGAATGAAATAAATCAATTTGTGAATTTAGTAAAACTACCCCGAATCACAAGAAAACTCAGCAGAGAGAGTTTATTTATGTGAGCATGTTATGAAAATGGTTGCAAACTACCAATTCATTGCTAATTTAAGCAAAATTAACTATTTTTCATTCACGTAAGCTAATTCTTCAATATGGCGACGACCATAATCAGCGAAAATAAAACGAAAGCAAGTTTACTTTTATGATGACCACAATAAACCTAGCAGTGTCGTAGTTTCTGCTTTTCCACCAACAGATGTCGTTACTAATCGAACGGATCGCCATCTGTTGAGAGTTTTAACAGTTTTATTGCGGTAATAATAATTGCCAGAAGGTTTACATATCGGAAAGTTTTGTTTACTCTTAAAATCTATCTTTATGGATATCTTCAAGTGTACTATAAAACATTTTATTGATGGTTTTCATAAAAGCAGTTATAAAACTGTGAGTTTTAATTATTGCTGTAAGAAAACATTAATAAAAATCAAACAAAACCAATCAGCGATGGAATTGTTACTTGGGATGTGAAAGCTTTTCTGTCATTGTAGCTAATTAAAATGAAAAGATGTTAACAACTTTTGCAAGAATTTTGAAATTTCATGAGCACCTGAAGTCTTTCCAATTAGAACTACCAACATGTCACAAATATCTTGGTAGTAGAGAGTATTTTGAAGTTCTTGTGATAAAAATACAATCACCAGATGTTTCAGGCACTACTTAAGTTTCTTGTTTCACATTTAGGGCCGATTTCTTCACCTCGGCTTAACCGGTAAGCCAGGCTTACCCATACAGTTAAACCTGGCTTAACGCTTAAGCCAGGGTGAAGAAATCGCCCCTTAATTCATAAAGTGAGATTTGATGGGGGCCTAGATCAAGGATTAACTGGAGGAATATGTAAGGGATTGCTGAAAGAATCCCTCAAAGCAAATCTTTGAGGAATACGTCAAAAAAAAAAAAGTTTCTCCCAAGAGTCCCAATGAACTCATACAGATATTTGTAAGTAAAAATTAAAAAAAAAACGAAGAAATTTCTAACTGTAGACGCACAAGAAAGTTCCTGTATGAGTTTGTGGATAAGTGCACCATGGATCTGTGGATAAATGAAATCCTGAGAGAATCTTGTCGCTAATAGGTATTGAAAACTCCTGCATTTTAGAATAAAAAAATATTTTCATTTAAATTAACAGAAACTCAAATTTGTGACAGAAAGACGTTATCAATCACAATTTAATCAAGACGAACGGATACAGCCCTTACTCAGTTTTGCGGTGAATCTAGTTTCAGGATTATTAATTTAAGCGTGCTCCCCAATAGATGGCGCTATAGTAAACATTGTAGCCTGTGAATCGTTACATGAAAGAATGATAAAGCGCAGGCGGGAATGCACAACCCACGGTAGACAAAAGCGAGACGGGTTTGGTGATGGTATTAAATCTACTCACAACAGAATGGTGAGATAGCTGGTTTCTTTATTTCAGGTTTGAAATGTAACTGAGATAGACAACACAACATCTAGTAATACTTCTAGAAGCAGATTGCTACTGCCGTTCCGGTCCAGGGAGAAATTCAAACAAACCAAAATAAAACCAGCATTACTTAAACAAGCAGTTGATTATTATTCAGACAAAGCCAACGTAATAAATAAATAATACAGCTATAGAACAGAACGACGAAAGCATTCTCACATCTCGTTTAAAAGTGGGGCATCTTGTCTCCATAACGGGAGAATCTTATCACCGGTTCAAAAGCCACTATAGGTAGTCATTGTATACACACATCCCAGCACCTGTTTGTCTATCATCAGTCTGTGGTGTTTGATTTGCATAGAGAATTAATTGTGTGTAGGCGGATGGAGTTGTGGGTGAAATTGCCTGTGATCCCCAATTAGGAAATGCTACTCTGGCTTTACACCTAGGTTCTAGAGATCACAGATAGCTACAGATTACTCAATACCATTCACATTAACTACAAAATAAGAAAAAAAGAAAAGGTAGAACACAAAAGTTAGAAACTAGACAGAACAAAAATTTAAACCGAAACTATAGAAATTCAATGAAACAAGCGGAACAGTTTTTGATTTACTACTAAACAAATGGCACACAGTACACACAAATTTATACTGAATCCTACCTGTGGTGTCTCGTCCGGAAATCAGCGGTGATTCCCGCATGGCATCGGCCAGATCTTCCCTCAGCTGGGACTCGACCGGTCCCAGCGAAGAGAATTCCGTGTCCAGATTTTCGTGATGCCGGAATTCGTTCATGTTCATCATTCGGGGACTTTGTTCGTAGCTACCTGCTCGATTAATTCCAGTTCAATCAAATGAAATAATCCAAGATACATGCAGCATGGGCGGAAGTGAACGAAAATAGAAAAGAAATCGAAATTAGAAATTTCTTATGGTTCTTGTGGACGAAGGCAGCTTGTGAATTACTACATGATCCAGATTCAATGAGTATGGGTACCAATGGCCTCATACCTCCAGAGATGGGCATATTCATCGGGTTGGAGCGAGCCGGGCGGTTCACCATGGTTCCGGGACCGATCTCCACCGATTCGGTGTCAATCGACGTCAACGGGGATCTGGAATGATACGTGAAATTTCAAGAATTACTATTCAGGTTCAACTGTGACACTCAACCGGAACACAAACCCGCTAGGTGTATTATATGTTTTGAACATAAACTGCGGTCCCATCCAGAGGCGCCGATGCGGCCCGGCATGTGTGATTATTTCCACCTGCGACAGCCAACGGTCATCATGATCGATGCTACTGGTACTGCCTCGATGGTCACTACCCCCACCACCAACGGTTCCCCGATGATGATAGTCGAAGCTTCCGTAATCGCTGACTACATCCGCAACGGTATCCTCCAGGAAGCGGTCCTTCACCAGCCAGTTGTCCAACGGAAGCGGTGGCTGTATGTCACTTGCGGTGGCACTTTCCTGGCGCTGAAGGGTCCACTGTGCCTTGGCTTCCACTTCCAGCTCGATCGGTGTGTCGTCGCAGACCTTCTCTTTGGGGATGTCTGGAAGATTGCAAGGGCGTAACAATAACAAAATATTAGTATGGGTCAACGTTGTATGGGAAAATTAAAGTTGTGACATCGACCCGGAGCAAAGTCTTTTTGATCCCTTTGCGTCTCAAAGAACTGTCCATAATTTGAACGCGATCAATTGCGTTTGCAGGTTCCATATTTCGATAAAAATTTGGATGAGATTTTTTTTATGAGGTCATCCCCTCAGGCCCATATCTCCGCCATTTTGCGTCCAATTTCAAAACCCTAGGTCTCATTCGAAAGATAATAAACCAAAGCAACCTTCAAGATTTATGGGAAACTTTTACCAAAAAAATTGTATGCAAACTTAACCTAAAGTTGCCAAATTTTCTAAAAAATGAATATCAACTTACGGCAGTGTCAAGAGGCTTGAAAGATCTTTAGTATAGATTAGTTGATTTAGAAAGCATTCGAGAAATCAATGTACGCATCAAGATTTTTTTTTAATTAACTTGAAGCAAAAAGGGCATAAAAAGAGGTGCAAACCGATCTTTTAAGGGCATTCCGACAGGTTTCGTTGGCCTTTCATTGGGATTACGGGGCGTACTTCAAGCGCGTTTCAGGCGTGTTTCGAAGAGTATAAAGGGCGATTCAGAGGGGTCTTAGGAGTCCTTTCAAGGAGCTACAAGAGATCTCATGAGTGTTTCAAGGCATTCAGAGAGTTTTGGGGGATCTCAGAAATGTTATAAGGGCAGCAGGGCAGTCTAAGAGGTATCAGGGCATTTTATAGCATTTCAAGGGCCTTTCAAAAGGCTTTTCAAATTAATTACAGTGATTTCAAAGACGTTTCAATGGGATCATGGAGATTTTATAGGCGTTTAGAGGCATTTCTGGGGCGTTTAAATAAGCTTTTTCAGGGTTGTTTCAGGGGAAGTTATGACGAAGCCACAGCTTGAATTTTCAAGATCACAAATATGAAGAACCGAATGTCGAATGTCGCTGAATAGTTGATCGATTTGTTACCCAGTGGTAGTGACCAATTGATCAATAGTCAGTGCACATGGAATTCAGTTCTTCAAATTTGTGCTCTTTGAAATTCAAGGTGTGGTCTTATCATATCTTCACCTTCGGGGGCGTTAAAGGACCCTTTAAGAGTGTAAAAAACGACAGTAACTAGCAGGATTTCAAATACTCTTCAATTTGATTATGGATTTTTCAGGGGCGATTAAAGGTTTTTTTTTTAGGTGTCGCAGAAGCTCCTTTAGATCGTTTCAAAAAGTTTCAGAAGCGTTTCGAAGCGTTTCAGAGGGTTTCATGGGGTATCAGGACTCAGGAGCCTTCACAGGTGTTCAGGGGTATTTAAAAGGGATTACGGGGATTTCAGGAACTTTTCAATATTATTACTGGGGGTTCAGGGGCGTTTTAAGAGGTTTTAATGACGATTAAGGGAAGGCTTCAGGATCCATTAAAAAGCGTTACATGGGGTTTTGGGGACGTTTTTAGGCATTTCACATGCATTTTAGAAAGTTTCAGGAGGTAAGGTCGTCTAAACAGAGATGGCATGCTCCACAGTATGTGTGTGTAAGTGTGCACGTTTTTATTATGAAAATGAGCTGCACTGTGTACATTTTCAGTGCAAAATGCCATCTGCCTCTAAAACGCCCATAAGACACACTGGCACCGCCTGGAATCCCCTTGAGACTCTCTAAAAAGCCCCTGAAACCCTGGTACCTCCCCTGAAAATCTCGAAGCACTCCTGAGATCCCCCGAGATCCACTGCAGTATCCCAGAGACCACTGGGATCACCTGAAACGTCTCTGAGCCGCCGTGAAACGCCCCTGAGACACCTGCAACTTCACCTGATACACTTTATTAGACCTTCTTAAATGCCCCTGCGGCCTTCTGGTACCCTCTATAGTCTCCTGGGAGCCCCTTGAAATGCCTCTGGTTCTCCATGAAATGCCCATGAGATTCCCTGAAACCCCTTGAGATCCGCGGGAATTCTCCTGAAACCTCCTGAGGCCTTGAGGCCCCTTATAACCTCCTGAGACCCCCTGAAATACCCCTGAGATCTCCTGAAGCGCTTCTGAGACCCCATATACCCCCATGAAACTATGTGAAATCTCCTTAAAACACCCCTGGAAACCTTTCAGACTCCCTGAAATGCCTCTGCAACCACACTTTACTCTCCTGCATAAACGCCCCCTGGCCGCCGGTGCTATATTTATCGTCATTATTACATTTTATTATGCATACATTTTCTTACATTTTTGTGTAAGAAAATAACTCGGATAAAATGAACTTTTACTCCAATAATTGCCTATGGTATCCGTTGCTTCATCAACTCGGAAGCGGTTGTGCCGTATATTGAATACATGCACGCTGAATACAGAATACGCTTGATATACACAAAGAAAGCTTGGATCCTTCGGGGGTGGTCGGAGACGTGAATTTCTAAAGGAACTCATGGAGTAATTATGGATGGAATCAACCGAAGATTTACTAAAAAAATCTCAAGGAAGTTTGTAAAGATACTTTTGGATGAAATTCTGTGGAAACTTTTAGATTTTCGTTTAGGAATTTCTAAACAAAAAAAAAAGTTATTCTTGGAAAAAATGTGATTTCATGATTTTTTGAAGGACTTGCAGGAGGCATTTTTGAAGCAATCCATTAAGGTATTCATGCAGCAATCCGTGTAAGGTTGTCTAGAGGAATTATTGAAGAAATTCCTAGTGAATCTCAAGTGGATTCTCAAAAGGCAATTCTGAATATCAGAAGAAATTCACGGAAAAACTACTGATGAAGCCCATGAAGGATAGCAGGAAGTATTTCTGAAGGAATCTCTGGAGGGTTTTCTTCACGAATCTCTCGAAGGATTTCTGATAGAAACTTTAAGGAGAAATTTCTTGAGAAATGTTTGAAAGATTTTTAATGGAATCCCTGGAAGATTTTCATAACCCTGCTAAGTTTTTTTGCACCACGATGACGTAGTGCATGTTCAGCTTGCCTGTTTTGGTCATATTAGCCCCAACATACTACTAGGGTTAAAGAATCCTTGGAAGACATTCAGACGGAATCGTTGAAAGGTTTTCTGAAAAAAAAATTCTGCAGCACTCTCTGCAGGATTTTCAAGAAACCATGAATAAATTACTAAGAAAAATTATGGAGAGATTTTCAAAGGAATCTTTAGAGATTTTGTTTTCGGTAGAAATTCTGAAGATAACTCTGAAGGAATTTTCTAAAGCAATCCATGCAAAATTTTCAAAAAAAAAAAAAACTTCAGGAAGAGTATGTGTATGAAACCCTTGCAGAATTTCTGAAGGGATCCTTGGACAATATTTCCGAGTGATTCCCTGAAAGATTTTTTTAGAAGGAATTCATCATGAAATTACTGAAGAAATCCCTGGATGATTCTCCTGAAAAAAATCCTTGAACAGCATTCCCATGAAAAATATGGATGCTTTCGTAATGAAATCGTTAAAGAAATTTTATTTTAAAAGATTTATTTTTAAAGAAATCCATAGAAGTTTTTCTGAAGGAATCCTTCAAGAAAATTTTGGAGGAATCTACAGGGGATAGTCAAAATAGTCGGGACAGGCAAAATTTTCACTTTTCAAAAAATGTTCAACTAGCTGTAACTTTTCGAAAAGTGCATCAAATATTGTCAAATTTTTACTATAAATTGATCAACTAGTTGTGTATCAGTGGTCCAAATCCGGCTATTCTACACGAAGTAAGAAATATTCTAGAAAAAGGTATAATTATCCGATAGCCAACTTTGAGCTATTATATCTCCGGATTCAATGAACCGAATGCTATAACATTTTGAGCATTGAAAAACGTTTGACTTAATTTGAGATTATTAATAAGAAAAAAAGTTATAGTGATTTCATTTGTTCTATGTTACCTATTTCAGTAAATTAATCTATTTTCAATATGAATCTCATTACATCTTCAACTTAATACTGTCCATTTGGTTGCTTTCCTTCAAAACATATATATTCAAGTCAACTAGAGGGAATTCAAATAAACTATAATCACCATCTCGAATTTTGGAACGATGTTGAAATTTTTGATAATTTGTTGTATTTTTAGGAAAATAATGTAATCGTTATAATTTTCTTCCGTGTTAAGAATTTTAAGTTTAGTTAAAAGTTGTTAAATGCCTAATTATTTTCGTCATAAATGATCAAAATTTTATTGCATTCGGTTTATTGAATGCGGAGATATAACAGCTCAAAGTTCGAAAATCTAAAATTTTTACCTTTCTCTAGAATCTTTCTTACTTCGTGTAGAATAGCCCGATCTTTTCCAAATTTTAACCACTGATACACAACTAGTTGATGAACTTACAGTAAAAATTTGAAAATATTTGATGTCCTTTCCGAAAATTTACAGCTAGTTTAACATTTCTTGAAAAGTAAAAAATTTACCTGTCCCTATTATTTTGATTATCCCCTGTAGGTGGTTTTCGTATACCAAAAATAGTGGAATAAATATTTCCAACTTCAAAAACAAGCATTTCTACGGATTTTTTTTTTTATTTTTTCCTTCTTGAAAAAAATAAAAAAAAATAGTTTAAAGTCTTTATTTTTTTTTATTTTAACAATCTCTGGCGCTAGAATTGCATTCACGAAAATGTGCGTTCAAGATGCAAACGGTGCCCAAATGCGCCTCAAACGCGGTAACACATGTTACCAAAGGCAACGTAGCACCATAGCCAATATCATCGCCAACCTAGGATTCGAAAGCTCCCACTGACATCGGGTTACTTGTTAGAAAATCTTACCGCATTTGGTGCTCCCGCATTTGATATTTGGATTTTGAATGCACACAGCAATATATTCAAAATCGGTAACACCACTAGTTCCCCATTAAATGCTCTAACATCAATTGTGAAGCCACATCCCACTATTTTTTAAAAATTTCATCAACATTTTTTCGTTTAATCGCATAGCTCTAACTTTTTTTTTCTTTTATTTTTTCGAGCTATGCACGGTATGATAATTTGGATATTTATCAATCTTTCAATTACAAAATGTTAGCTTTTTTGCTATACTGAATAAATGGAAAGTTTGAAAACATGCCAGCGGGAAAATTTTGAGTTAGTCAAGTTTTTGAATTTTAATTAGAATTCTAGCATAACATGTGAACCATGACCTCGAAATCTTTAACTGGAAGAATATTGTGATTTTTGTCGGTCGCAAAATCTCAAAGTTATATGAGCTTGTAAAAGATCGACAATGATTTTTGATAAGGGCCTTACAGACTAATAACATGCTCAAAACAAACTAAGTTATTATTCTGCTTGTTCATATAGCAAGATGTAGCCGACCCCAAATAATCTTCGGGAACTTAATACACATTCTGTAATAGTACAAAATAGGATCTATAATGTCAGTCCTAATGAAAAAAAATTGTCAATAGCCCTACCTGGCTATTAAATGCATGAGGTGACCCTAAATTTCTCATCGGTAGTGACTATAAAAAAGAAAAACTGCGAAAATCTCTACTTACTGGCTACATGTTTCGGGTCCAAATCGTACTGAATCAAAGCCCCGTGGGCAGCAACGATGAACAGCGAGTCGACCGGTTTCCGCTGGATGCGATGGGCCGGTGTGTCCCTAGCCGATCCCGGTGGATCCAATAGCCAGGAACGTGCCTTCGCGAACGTGGCACAAACGCGAAGAGGCTTCAGCAGGTCATCCGACGAGGAAGATGAGTGACGCTGCCGCCCATTACTGCCAGCGCTCTTGACGCTCGTGCCGGTGGTCGACTGCGAACCCAGGGTGCTCGGTTGTCTCAGCTGCGCCAGCGGTTGCACTATTGTGGGATGCGGAAACGGTGGAATCCGTGGATTGGCGTAAGCGGATGTCGGCGTCTGAGACAAGGGGTGTTCCAAGTTCGAAACGGGACTGCTGGACCGGCCGTCAATGGACAGCCCGGCGGACCGATGAAATCTAGATAATCTATTTACAACGTGAGGCGACCCGTGCGTTCGAACTCCGGCTGGGCCCCCGTAGGGAGTCACCGGAAACACGTGCGTCGTTCCTCGCAAGGTTGAGATCGCTACCCATCGAGAGTCTAACGAGAATGCTATGTCCTGCACTTTGGCTGTCGTGTCTCCGCGATGCAAAATGTACAGATGGTGAACCGCTGCCAGCGAGGGACCGCTGGGATGCGGATGGATTCGGAAGACATGGAAATCATGTCCACGCTTATCCGCCGTTATCAGTATCATTCCGGAAGCATCGAATTGTAACGCTACAATGGCTTCGGAATGAGCCACGAAATGTGCAACCATTGGATCATTCCCGGTGCTGGTAATCGGAGTTCCCGTGGTGGGACTAACGTCCTTGATCGGATACTTGATATCAAGTATCGTAACAATTCCTGGCTGATTGCCTTCGCTTGCTACGTTTCCCACTGATCCACCAGTACTACCGCTAAAGGAACTAGGTCCCGAATGACTACCCCCAGTCAATCCAGCGGCCATCTGTTCGCCAAGCTCTCGTAAACCCTTTCCTAAGCTTTTTGCCGCATTCAACACCGTAGCCGTATAACTAGTGACCCCATCTCCATCACAGCCGCCGCTGGACCGTTTAGACGGCACCAGCTTCTTTTCGGCATACGCAATCCAGCGTGGACCGAGTGCAATCGGATTGGGATTCAATCCAGGACTTGGATGGCACGTCGTAACCGTCAGCCGGTCTTCAAGCGTGCGAGCATCGAAGACAGCGATACGCTCCGCAAAGCTCACCACCACCGATGATCGATTCGCGAGAACGTCCACTATCGGGTTCTTGAACTTGATGCTCTTCACGTTCTCGCCGTCCTTCAGTGATATGAAGTTGATCGAGCAGAACTGCGACTGGTTCCCGCTCGACATGCCGCCACCACCCCCACCGCTACCAACGAACCCACTTGAGGCTGAGTCACACAGAGCAATAAGCGGTCGCTTATGGATGAACTGGTCGTTGGGCTCGGTGGCCGATTCTCCGTCGCCGACGGTCGGTGTCGGCAGCACGCGCAAGCACTTGACGCTGCCATGACGCCACGAGAGCACCTCGATCGCTTCCCCATTCGCTGGGATGATCCATACCTGTGGAGATGTAGTGAAAAGAAATTAGACTATGCACAACTTCTTTTTGCCGAAATCCGGAGCAAATTGATCTTTTTGGCAAACAATCTTGTGACTATCATCGGGATTTTCGATAACCTTACAATCATCAGTGTAAGTAAAACAAATCATGTTTGAAAAGCTTTTACGTATTACAACAGTTTCAAGGAAATATGCTTATAGTGAAAATTATTGAAAAATTCATAAGGCATCCATAAAAGAACTCCTACTGGACTTTCTGATGTAATATGTGGGAAATTTCTATAAACGATATGATGCAAGAATTTCTAATTCATGGATGAAAATGATACGAAGTTATCTGCGTTTCTACACTTCATGTTTCTAGCTGCAATTCATCGTAATTTTGTAATCTCGTACTAAAAATTATCTAGTAGACACCAAGACGCCAAATGGCATAGTTGAAATCAGACAGACACTTGAAGATGATGAAGTTAGTCACTGTGCATTAATCATTTTACTCTCTAGATGTCTGAATCCCCAAACCCCACCCTTACCTGAATCCCGTTGACGTAGCCCAGTATCAGCAGGAGCGGTGGGGCGATGCCCCCTTCCAGCTCCCAGTCGTCCCCGAGGCAGGGATCGCTGATGTCGGCGGTGCTCTCGAATCGGGCCCACAGGATGTGATCCTTGCCGTCGCCTTGCGGCGCCTGGGTCTGCAGCGCTACATCGTTGATGAATCCGGCCACACTGTCGATGATCGACCGATCACTAACGGCCTGCGGGGGTACGATCGCCGGCATACAGCGGGCAGCAGTCGCGGATCCACTGCTGCCGGGCGCTGCTCGTCGCTGGGAATCGGCGGACATTTTCAGTAGCGATTTCCTACGGCGCACATCGACCGAGTCGGGGGGACGAGAGAAACAAAGAAAATCGTAAATTTAGTTATTACAGGCGAGACGGGCAGCCAACTGGCCGAACAGCTGATGATAATTATACTGAAGCGCGTTCTCTGCTATGTCGAATGACGCGACGCGAGTCGTGGACTGGAACTTGCACAAACACATGGCCCCACGCGCGATAGCGTGACTGGGAAGCACGGAGGGAACCTGAAATTACCTGTTCTAAATGTCGGACAAAGTTTACGCTGGGTCTGGACAGTCAGTGATGCATTCGTTCGATGTGTGTATCTTGATAACGATTGCCACCTTCGAGCGAAACGTCTGAGCACGCGGATTCGTGTGCATGCTAACGCTGAATCCCAAACGATTTTGTTTGTGCCCACAATTATATAGGTTGTTATAAAAACAAACACCATTTGCTCCGTGCACAGGACATTGCACTGTCGGAAATTCGGAAAAGAACAATGCGAAATGAGTCTCCCCAAAAAGTTCGACGAAAAGGCATCTTCGAAATGAAAGAGCCAAAACAAACAACCAAGCATCTCCATCAGTTTTCTCTTAGGGCAAGGAAAAAAACTTGTTAGTTTTTTTGGTATAAACAACTTTAGTCGTCGATGAAGCTTGGAATAGAACTCGAGATGAACTCATTAGTTAGCAAATAATTACTATAGTATAAGTCATTTTGCCCAAGTCAACGCATTTTATACCATGATTCCTCATTCCCAAAAACTTTGCTGTGCATCTACTCGACATGCAGCAGACGGGCAAAAACGAAATCGCAAAAATGCTCCGAGGAAAGGTCACTGTTTGTAGCTAAGCATGGAAGATTGCATCACTAGCAGTGCACTGCATATCGCAGAAGACGACGAATACCAGAAGCTTTTGTGATTCTATAGCTAGGTAGATAGAATCGTTCGCAGCAATTGGTGAATGGCTGTATAGAACGTGCTTACGGAAAAACGATTAGTTGAGGTGTTTGTAGAGATACGGCAGTCTTTTGTTGTCTCGGTCAGTTGCTTTGTCTGCTTGATAGGTTAATGTTTGATACCGTGTAATGTGATCAGACTGTTTATGGCATATTTTTGCTCTTCTTAGTAGGATGTGCCAGATGGGGCAAAACCTGCTTCTCAGCTTAGTTTTATGTGAGCACTTCCTCTGAGAGTTTGCTTGGACAAATTGGCAATTCGATTGTATCGGAATTCGGGCTCCAACATCCTTAGTTGACATGTTTCTAGAGAGGGCTCAGAGTTTAGCCTTACTCGAGATGGTTGCATAAAAGCCTGATTCATATGAATATTAGAATACGAAGCCAGACAATTTCTACATTTTTCTCGGAATATTGTACTATCATTGTCCGATTTGAGTTTTCGGCAAAACTTGTAAAGAGTTTTTTAATAAATATCCTGATCCATATGAGTTACCTCAAGACATTTCATGCGTGTCAGACTTGGAAAATTTACATGTAGAATTTCCGTCTTCAATTGTAACGGAAGTTAGATTCTTTCTCGTCTCTTATCTTTCAAAGACGCTTTTCTAAAAGGCTGAAATAAAAAGTTATAAGATTATACTAAACTATTCGATTGCATTACATATAATTTTACCCGCATTAAACGATAACCATAAGATGCGCTCAACCACCCATTCGGGATGCGATTCGAACAGTATGCGGTATTGTTGAACCGTCTACATTACGATTCGTATATGGTGTTGGTTTATTAGGGTGGACTATGGCAGATCCCGTACCGCAGTTCATTATTACAAGTATTATTTTTGTGTTAAATGTGCAATTTTAACTTGTAAATATTCCCCTAGTATTAATACACATTTATAGGGCTCTGGCAGAATAGCGGCCAGCAATCTTATTTCGATTGCCAACATTCAGGCCATTTCGGGCCGTGATAAAGTACTAGAGATGTAAACCTTTCCCTGGAACAGACTTCAAGTTATAGAACTCTAGTGATGAAACCCGAATCGGGATGCCCCCCTTAGGATTAAAAAAATCCTAGACAAAACTCAAGCTATGGAAGCAACTAATGCTGTGAACGATGACAGGATTGACTGATGGACCAACAAAATTTATGAAACCTCGTCATTCTGACATCGGAAATGGTTATCCAATAGGGTAACAGGGCACAATATATTTTCTGTGTTGTATATGTCCTTGTTTGATGTCCTAGTTTATTACGCATTTGTAGTGTTCCACTACAAGATGTGAAATTTGAATATGCATTTGTTATGCTTCATTATTTTTTCGTAATATTATGTGTGACTGGAAATATCGCTTCCAAAATTAGAATAATTTTAGTACTTGCCGCTTATTAAGCTGATAGTACACAGGGTCAAATATTTGTCCAAAATGAAACCAATGCTCCAAACAGTGTGTAAAATCGAAGGTTGAAAGTGAAGATTGACATTCTCATTTTTTCATTCGTGTTTAGCCACATTCATTGTCAGCTGAATGCCGCTCTTTTTTCATTCAATTCTCTGTCACGAATATTTTTTCGCACGTCGTAAAATGTCCAATTTCTGTTAACATACGCACAATCCGACTTAAAGGATAAATAGAGCAGTTAATTAGTATTCTAATTAACTACTATACACTAGTTTTGGGGCCATTGGAAGAAAATCGAAAACGGTCTTGTTATATTTCTAAGTGAAAATTGTCAGTAGCAGAAAAATGAATGAATAAGTGAGAAAATTTATTCACCAAAATGAATTTAATTTTGATCCCTCAGTTGAGAATTTTCAAAATTCACGTTGAATTTCACTCATTGACAATGACAAATTTTAGACTCTGACTCCAACATCTTGTTTGACTCGATAGAATTTTCATTAGTGTCAAACTGATGCTGTTTCTTGAGTTCCTTCTTTGTCAAATATTTGACCCTGTATACTTTAGGCCTTAGAATCGAGCTCCCGATCACCCAATCCACTGATCTCGATAATGTTCTAGTTGCCACACTTTGCTATACAAGTTTGACAAAAACGGAACAGTGTCAAAAACCCGCTAACATCTTATATTTCAAATGTACGCTGAGAAAGAGTTTCTAAATAATTGTAAAAAAATGCAAATCTCCAGTGAGCTTTTCGCTCTTTGAAGGAAGCACGACACTAGACAACGGATTAGCATGCAACGCCCAGTGGCACAGCCGAAAACTATTCCTGACAGCTGCGGCGGGAATCGAAACCTCGCGCTCCTCAGCACGATGCGACTAAGAGCTTGGAAAATGTTTGATATTGATATTACATTGATTATGTAGCTTTAACCGATTAACTTTAATCTAACTTCTCAATTAAAGAAGCTATAGAATGCCAGGTTTATTAGTACTATGTGATGTGTAAATCAGTCGGTGACATCAACTGCCCAGCCTGCTTCGTTTTAGTGCCGTGCATCATCGTTCGAGTTAGTGCGAAAGGGTAAAAGCGGGAATTCGGAGTACGAGAGTAGAAAAGCGGGAATTTGGAGTGCGAAAGAGAAAAAGTGGGAATTCGGTCGCATGATGCCAATCGGAGACATCAGCTGCCCAGCCTGCTTCGTTTTAGTGCCGTGCGTCGTCGTTCGAGTTAGTGCAAACAGGATTACCCGGTGAGTTCGTTCCTTATAGTTACCTTTTATATTTGAACATGACATACATGGGGATTTCGGAGGGGTAGCCTAAGGAAGTTAAATGAACTGGTTTCCGGGCAAATGTTCGTGGGGTGGCCAGACTTTGTCACGAGATAACAATCATCATGTTGTATTCCGAAGGTCTCCAGTGAATTTAGCTTACCCTGCTACAACAAGCCATCAGGTAGATCATTCCGTTCTGGTATGACTCTGCAGCCATAGGTAATCCTTGCGCTGATGGTGGGTACATAATCATCATCATCATCATCATCATCAATTGTAAAAAATGCAAATCTCCTTAAATTTTTGTAAATGTTGCCAAAATTTTCAAGAGATAGTCTCATATACTCATCAATATCTTGATTTTCGCCAATCTGATGCAAAAAATGTGTTCATATAGTCGAAACGTATAGCATTCGGAATTCTATTTATGCAAAAATAGATTGAAAATTGGTTGATTGCAAGCAAGGTATTTGAATTTGAGTAAATTCCTTTTGAAAACGATTTAGCTCGATTTTCAAGAAAAAAATCAAGAACTGTTCTTCTTACAATTGTTTATAGCTCGGTCTCGAAATCAGCACATGATTAAGCATCAAAAATGTTGGTCGTTGATAGAACTGTCATACTATTTCGCCTGGATATCTCTTGAAATTCGATAACAATTTTTCGAATAGTTATTTTTTTGTCCGCTGCCAACACTGCACAGATGACTTTGCCGTTTCAGCACTTGTAATGCATCTACGATGCGTTTCAAGTATTGACAATGGCAAGAAAAATGATAAAAGTAGTCGAATATATCATTTTCTAGAATTCTTCCAAGAGATGGCTGTGTATAAGACTAGACTATAGACTAGAGAGAGCTTCTGATCCCAGGGATTTGTTCAGGAGTTCTTTCTTGGATTAACCCAGATGTTCCTTTTCAAATTCCTTCTGATGTTTTTTTCGGGTATTCCTTCAGGAATTCTATCGGGAATCGGAATTCATCGATGAGAAAGTCAGTCTGGTTTTTGAGATTCACCTAGATGTGATTTTTTATTTCGAAATTCTTACAGAATTTCATATGAATCTTCAGAATTTCCTACGGAAATTTTCCCAACATTATTTTCTGAAATCCCTCCAGAAATTGTTTGTGGTATTCCTCATGGAGTTCCTCCTTTCTTTCTTGGCATTTCTCTTGAATCTTCTCAGAATTTCTCACTGGCATTCCTTCTCCGTTTCATCTAAAATTTTCGTCTGGGTATCCTTCGAGAATTTATTCCAGGAACCCTCTAGGCGTTGTTTCTGAGTTATTTACGGAAATCTTCCAGGAGCTCCTTTGGCAAATCATTCAGCAGTTTTTTTTTCTGAAAATCCTCCAGAAACTCCTAATGCTCCTTATAGAAATCTTCCTGGGGTTATTTTCTTGTTTTTTTTTTTTTAATTTCATACTTAAAAGAGATTTGCCAGAAAATACTTCTGGGACTCATTCAAACATGTCTTTGTTGTACCAATTTTGGTATTACTGCAGCAGGATTTGCTTCTGATCCTTGGATTTTTTCAAGAGATTTAGCTGAATTCTCTCTTCATTCGTCTTTGGGATTTCTTACTGCCTTCCATCCAAGAGTTTCTTTTGGACATCCTCTGAGAGTTTATTCTAGGAACCTACCTACTAAGTTTCTTCTAGGAGTCCACCAGGAGTTGCATTCAGGAATCTTCCTGAAGTTCGTTCTGCAAATCATTCAGTAATTCCTTCTGAAAATTCTGCAGAAGTTCCCTCTGAGAGCTCTCATATTCCTTATGGGAATTTTCCAGGGGTTATTTTTTAAAATCCTCCAGTAAATCCTACTGAAAATGCTACAGGATTTCCCTTGTGAGAATCCTTCAGAAGTTCCTTGCAATAATTCTTCTATTTTAAATCCCACAGGAGTTCCTTGTAGGAAATCTTCAGGCCTGATTGGATTCCTTTAGGTGTTTAATTTGGGGATCGTATGTTTTTTTTTTCTAGGATTCCTTCAGAAGTTCCTGCTATAATGCCTAGGCCGAATTCCTGGTTGACAGACTAAACACTTGTTCCCTAAAATAACTAACGTCAAACAGACCAAATTCCTAAACTACAAAAGAGCATCTGAAGAATTTCCAGAAGAAATTGTCAGAAGAAATCCTTTACATATTCTGACGGAACTCCCAGAAGGCATACAAGTTGGAATTCCTAGCAGGAGTTACCGAAGGCATTCAAGATGACATTTTTGGAGCAGTGAAAGGATGAAATTCAGAAATGGAATTTCCTCATGAAAAATCTTTGAGAATCTGTAGAAGGGAGTAGACCTGTGCGCCAGTTATATCCTGCTTAGCGGTGGCGTGAGAGCCCCGAAGGATTTCCAATAGGAATCCCCGAAGGATTTCCAATAGGAAGCCCCGAAGGAAATCCAAGAGATGTCCTTGAAGGAACTCATGCCACAAAAGTTCAGCCTATTGGACGCAGTGGCTTAATTTCCCCAACAGGGGAGGTAAAATAAAACTCCTTACATTACCTTGAAGGAACTTTAGCAGGAATCCCTGGTGAGTCAAGAATCCCTGAAGAAACTTCTAGAGAAATCTCTTACTACGATTTTAGAAGAATTTCAGAAGGAATTCCAGAAAGAATACCCGAAGGATTTCCAGGAGCAAACCCTGAATGATTTGCAGGAGAAATTTCCGAAACAATTCCACTAGAAATCCTTGAAAGAGCTCCAGCAATCCCAAGGCATTCCCAGCGAAAATTCCTAAAGGAAATCCAACAGAAACTCCCAAAGGAGTTGAAGGAGAAATTCCCGAAGAAATTTCAGGAGAAACCATCGAAGGATATCCAGGAGGAATCCCCGAAGGGTTTCCAGGAGGGATACTCGAAGGCATTCCAGGAAGAATTCCCAAAGGAATCCCCGAAAGAATTCTAGCAGGCATCACGACAAAAATTTCAACAGGAATCTCCGTAGGAATTTCAGTAAGAATACCCAAATTTCCAGGAGGAATCTCCTGAAAGAATCTCCGAAGAAATCACCGAAACAATTCCACCAGGAATCCCTAAAGTAATTTCAGCAGGAATCCAAAAAGGTATTTGAAGAGGAATCCCCAAAGGAATTCCAGGAGAAATCCCCGAAGAATTTCCAGCAAGAATCCGCAGAAGAATTCCAGCACGAATTCCCAGAGGAATTTGAAGTTAAATCTCCAAAGGAATTCGAGGAGAAGTCCCCGAAAGTATTGCAATTTCAGAAGGTTTTCTGGAGGAATCCCTCAAAGAATCCCAGGGGGAGTCCTCGAAGGGTTGCACGAGGAATACTCGAGGGAATTCCAGGAGAAATCTCCGAAGGATTCTCGGGAAGAAATCATCGCGAAGGAATCTCCGAAAGAAGCAGGATTCTAAAAAAACAGCAGGATCCCCAAAGCAGGGTTCCTGATTTCCACTTTTCATCTTCTGTCACATTCGAAGCTAATCAGCAACGAACGGTTGTCTTTAGTTTGTGTGTTTGCTTGTCAGCGACGACAGTAAACTCCGGCGAACGATGGGAAGCCACACTTGAAAATTACTCATTCGTCCACATTCGCATCGCAAGCGATCGAGCGGTGATGCGATTCGTGAGTGATACGAGTGATATTGTGCATACGATTTCTTTATGTTTTCATAAAATATTTATTATTTTCTTTGCTACACACTAAAAATTTATTGAGGGTTTCAGAAAAATTTTGCTGATTTGTTCAGTAAACTCTGCTGATCACCAGTAACGTTTTGCTGAAATTCAGCAAACTTTGCTGGAAGTTCAGCAAAACAATTTGCTGGATCCTTCAGCTCGGCAAAATTCAGCAACATATTGCTGAAAGCGTTTGGTGTGTAAGCTAGCATTTCAGCAACAATATACTAAGAAGGTATGCATTACATAAATAAATTCTCTTCTATTTATGATAATAGCCCCTTCGATCACTCACCAGCATTCTTCACCATTCGCCATTCATTCATTCGCTTGCGATCCAAACTGCGACGAACGGTAACGAATATCCATGTCAAGCAACTTGCGCTTCGCTTCCCACTTTTGATGCGGCTGCGTGTTTGATCACGACAATCCGTTTGCTGAATCTTTCTCGACTCGCTTCAGCAAAGAGGAGTGAATATGAATGGAGTGAGGCGAATATACCGATCCTTGCCCCAAAGGAAGAGAAAGAGTAATCCCCGAAGGATTTTCAGGAGTAATCCCTGAAAGAATCCCGAAAAGCCAGAGCTCTTGAACGAATTTAAGCAGGAATCCCCAAAGCAATTACACAGGGATCTCTAAAGGGAATTTTCGATTGGAATTTTAGGAGAAATCCCCGAAAGAATTCCAGGAGAAACCCCCGAAGAATTTCAAGGAAAAATCTCCAAAGCAATTCCCGAAGGTTTTCTTGGAGTAATCCTTGAAGGATTTCTAGGAGGAATACTTGAAGGATTGCCAGGAAGAATCTCTGAAGGAATTCGCCTAAAGAATTCTGAAGGAATCTTTAAAGGAATTCCACCAGGAATATCCACAGGAATTCCCGCAGGAATGGTCTAAAGGAATCGAAGAGAAAACTCTGAAGGATTTCCAGGAGAAACCCCTGAAACAATTCGAAAAGGAATCCCTGATATATTTCCAGGAAGAATCCCCATAGGAATTTCAGAAGAAATTTCCGAAGAACTTCCAGGAAGAATACAAGTTGAAATTCCCAAAAGAAATACAACGTGCAACTTCAAAGGAATTCCAGCAGAAAACCCCAAAGGAATTCAATAAGGAATCACGAAACGCGACGCGAGATAAGACACGACACTTATGGTTCTTACAATCGTCAAAATAATTAAAAAATTACCTTAATGCCGACCGGTTTCGGGCTCGATGCAGCCCATCTACGGGACAATGTCCGACTGATTGCGCTGGTCCAAGTTGATTGCGCTGGTTCTCAACTTGGACCAGCGCAATCAGTCGGACATTGTCCCGTAGATGGGCTGCATCGAGCCCGAAACCGGTCGGCATTAACGTAATTTTTTAATTATTTTGACGATTGTAAGAACCATAAGTGTCGTGTCTTATCTCGCGTCGCGTTTCGTGATTGTCGTGTTTGTTCTTACGTTAGCACTAAGTACACAAATTAAAAGTCAATAAGGAATTCCCAAAGAGGAATCTGCGAAGGAATGGCAGAGAAATTCCCCGAAGACTTTCCAGGGAGAATCCCTGAAAGAATTCTAGCAGGAATCCCCAAAATAATTCCACCAGGAATCCCCACCCCCACCAGAAATTCAAAAAGGAATCTCAAGGGATTTAAAGGAGAAATTCCTAAAGGGATTCCAAAAGAAATCTCGGAGGAATTTCCAGTAAGAATCCCCGAAAAATCCCTGAAAGAGTTCTAGCAGGAATGCTCAAAGGTATTCCAGCTAGAATTACCAAAGGAATTTTTTGAATAGGAAACCCCGAGAGATTTAGGGGGAAATTCCCAAACATATTGCAGAAGCAATTCCCGAAAGAATTTAAGAAGAAAACCCCCAAAAAATCCACCAAGAATTCCCAAAGTAAATACAGCAGCATTCCTAAAATAATTTAAGGAAGAATCTTCAAAGCATTTCCAGGAGGAACCCCAAATAAATCCCAGAAGAAATCTCCGAAGGAATTCCAACAGAAATTCTCAAAGGTTTCCCTGGCCGAATCCCTAAAAGAATTGCAGGAGGAATCCTCGAAAAAATTCTTGGCTGAATCCCACAAGGACATCCTGTAAGATTTCCTGAAGGAACAGCCCAAATGAAGGTGTCCAAACACAGTTATCTAGTGAAATCATAAAAAAATTACTCGATTATTTCTTTAAGTCTCCAATAATCGAATCTGACTTTTGTTGGTTTTATTTACATATCCCAGCATACGTCTTTTATGTCATCATCGGTGATTACTGCTAATTCATGCATTGAAGCATTGCTCACAGTAAGAAGCTTGCATTCAACATTCCATACAAAAACAAATTTAATGTAAAATTTAGTGAAGTAGAATAGAAATACATACAATCATAGCACAACCATGGGTCACCTACAATTATAGGTCAATTCCATTTGAATTGCACGATGAACAGGCTGGTTTATAATTGTGACAGAGTGACCCATAATTGTGTAATACTTTTTAAACGTCGTGGGTAATTTTCAGAAATTTTTACTGTGTATATTGTTTCGTATTATGCGATTTACACAGTTAATTCTATGGGTTTAGGCGTTTTCCAATCGATTCCAATGTGGATTAATTGCTGCTATTCTTTTTATGCTGTAAAGAGCTTAATCTTGTCACATATAACAGATGTTTATCCTACTCGCGTGTCATGCCTCGAGCATATGTGCTTATTAGCAACGCAATAGTTGCTATCTCAAATGATGTATCTGTTGAAAATCTTAAAAGGAAATAAGTCTGTTGTTCGGTTCGTCAGATATGTCCCTAAGAATTTCTAGGTATTTTTCCTGCGGTACCCCCAAAAATATGGCTATAGATTCCTCAAGAAATTCTTGCAGATATTCCTGAAAGAGTTTTCTTAGGAATTTCTACACGAACTAGGGATAAATCCAGATAATTTGTCTTATTCAACAAATCCTCTTAAAATTACTCTGTGGATTTATTTAGGAATTTTTCCTAGCGATTGTTTAGACTTTGCTCTAAATAGTCCTCCAGAAAGGCTTGCTGAGATTCCTCCAGAAATTCTCTCAAGGATTTATCCAGGGATTTCTCCAGAGATCCATCTTGGGATTTTAAACAATCTATGGATGCATTCAGTTATTTAAAATAACTCAAACAATTTATTCACGAATTCCTCAGTGCATTTCTCCCGGAATTTCAATTGGAATCCTAACATGGATTAGTTTTGGAGATTGCAAAAAAAATCCTTCAGAAATTACTCATGGGATTTATCCTGGAATACCTCTAGTGGTTTGAAGGCTTGGCTTTCTACAGGACTTCCTGTTAGGTTTTGTCCCGTAATTTCTCTGGTATTTTTTCCACGAACTCTTATAGGGATTCTTCCAGAAATTGCACTCGGAATTAAAACAAGGGTTCCTCCCATGATTCCTCTCGGGATTTTTAGAGGTTTCTCTAAGGTTTCATCCACAGAGATACCACAAAAGATTTTTTTCCGGAGACACTTCTAGGAATTGTACTTATTTATTTATTTTCAATCTGCATTGTCGAGACTTTCAGCCCAAGGCTGGTTCGTCCATCTTTGAGGATTAGCAGATTGAAAAAATCAAAATATATTCATACGATGATTGATCCTTGTAATAATTTTAGGACATATACGTAATAATTGCACCAGAAAACAACAAAAACAAACTATGTCAATAACCGAGGAATGCTATTGAACCCAGTACATATTCAATTTTCGCGCTCACGCGTACATCACATGATGACATAGTAACAGTAATTAGTCACCACATATCCGGCCCCCTTTTGCGCACTTTCATGCGCGCCAAAAGTGTGTTACTACAAATAACATACTACGATCGACCGATCGTATCGTATCTTTTTTGCGTATCATCATTCCAATGAACTAGAGACTAGGGTGATTCAAAAGTAGGTGGAAGGTGGGAATATTTCTCATTCGAACTTCGAACAGTAAGTCTCATTAACCCTCGTTTGGCATTAGGGTCATTTTTGACCCAAACCATACACTACGTCAGCGAGCTGCTGCCAACTTGATGCAAAAGGAAGGTTAATCGTAATACAATGTGTACAAAATTTGATAAAATTTGATTTACGTAACAAACAAGCATACCAATAACAACGGAAGTAAACAAATTTTTGGAGGTCAGCTATGAATGAATCCAAGATGTCCTAAGTTGAAATCAGTATTACCTACGCATATATATGTACACACTTTTTTTTGCAATTCATCAATCGCGCAAAATACTAACCAACGCGAAACGTACTGAGGGGGGAAGTGAGGAAAACGCGTGCGCTCGTGGAGCGATACTTTGTAAATAGTTCAACGTGTTTTCTATTTTCAATACGCACGCACCCGAATGAGTGTAGTAGAGGTGTCTCACAAGCATTCGTATGTCACTATGATAATACGGCGTATAGTATTACAGCATGTGTCGTTGAAAAAATACAGTTTACATGTAAAAAATATTCACCTGATTTTAACTGAATAAATCGTGTTGCACCATTATTTCTGATCTAATTTACATTCAACTAAGCTGATTTTTCGAAATTTGTAGATCCTTCTTCCAGCACAGTCTCCTTACACCAGATGGATCACTTCACTACAGCAGACGGTTTTAGAGCAGCAGTAGTGCTGCAGCATGAAACCCGGCAGAATCGTATGGCAGAAGCCGAATGCAAAAAATGGGACTATTGTGTCGATTTCAAGACAAAGTTCTATCAGAAGCTCCACGAATCTCGAACAGGCTTTGTTCTGTGTACCGAAACTTGATTGAAAGGTGGAAGCAGCACTTTGACGATCAACTCAGCGGCAAGAAGAACTGATGCACAACTATCTGAATAAATTTGATGGAAAAACTATCTGCATAAATTTGATAGAAAAAATGATGAACCAATATTCTCTTCCATTCTAACACATTCTGTGGATTCGAACGCTCAACACAAATAACAAACGTGCCAGCCACCTACCTATCTATGTATGATGGTAGTTGATCATCACTGCGCAACATATTTCCTGCGCTGGGCGATCAATTGTCTAATCTGACGTCACATCGAATCGCTAGGCGTGTGGAGAAACCCCCAAACACAACTCATAAAGGCGAAACAAAAAAAAATGAGCAAAACAAAACCACACTAACGAAACACTACGCCAAGTTCAAATGTAGGTAAACATAAACAAGCTGGCTTACCACCATGATTCGATAGATAGCGAAGAAGGTGGCCAACAAGTCGCGCGCGCGACGTTATGTGTTTAATGAGAGGAGCCTAGAGGTGTGTGCAGCATGGGAGGAATGTTATTGCGTTTTTTTTTGCCGCGTTCGTTTACTTGGATTATGCGATGTTGGAGGTTAAAAAATAGAAACTGACGCAATTATCCCAAGGATGCGCGAAATAAAATGTTGTTGTTTGTCGTCGCACGCATATGTCGACGATCTGTCAACATCATCGTTGAAGTTGAATCAACTCTTCAAGTGTGTGTTGGTCATCCGATTTTTGTTTTGCTACCAAGCCCCCACTTAACAACTGGTCATTCATAGTTTCGACTGTTGGTGATTTGATAGTTAGACGATTGCAAAAACAAACTGTGAGTCACGTGGTATATATATACCTATCGCTGTCTTTCACAAATAAATTGAGGTAAATAAAATTACTATATTGTTGACTTGTGTTTATATGTAACAGTAAGTATGTCTTGACCCATTAATTTGGTTAAACCTTTCGAATGTGGAGATCCAGTGTCAGGACTTTTAAGCACTACTAGATCGATGGAAGATGTCTAGAGTTCTTTTTTCATTGTAATTTAGAAACAGTCATCGACGGGCTAGCCTCGCTATGGCCCTGCGTGGCCATGGTGGACTAGCCTCCAACAGGTTATGGGCCCAGGAGCGTGTTCTACAGCACGTATCGACCGGGAGAAGGATCGGCCGCATAAGTCGCGGAGTCGCAGCACGGGATCCTTGGGCGGATGGATTGGCTGCTACGGAGGACAGGATCCATGGGAATGTTGGCGATACGGGTCAACTGGATGACTGCTGGCTGGTCACCGTACGGAGCTCGAGGATTGTTGTGAGTTGGATCGGATGCAGCTCGGTGGTCGCAGCTGGACGAAGAGGTTGGCGACAGGAGGAGTGATCCGGAAGACAACATGAAGGTGGAGCTCGGAGATGGACCTGGTCGGAGCTCGGAACTGGTGTAGAGCTGGTGCAAGCGTCGGAGTTGGGCCACTTGCCAAGCGTTGGAGTGAGGAGGAGCTACGCGCCAGGAGGAGATGATGGTGGTTCGAAGGTTGCGACGCTAAGGAGGAGTGTTGGAAGTTAGGTAGCGTTGAACGCTCGTGTAGCGTCGCACCTTCAGGTACGAGTTTGGAGTGTTGGAGCGAGGTAGATTTGTTGGCGTAGCTATGTTGTTATTAAAGAAGATAGTCAAGTGATTGCCCCTATAAACAAATAAAAACGCTCCATAGAAAATCAAAAAACCGGTACATTTTTTATAGAGTATGGAACGTTTTCAATTATTTATGGGTAACATTGCACATTTTCATGGAACATCTGTTCATTCTTTATGGAGCGCTTTTTGATTTTCTATAGAGCATTTGCAATTTGTTATGGTTGCAATAACCTTTTGCCATTGTATATACCTGGAATGAATAAAGAGTGTGACGGTTGGTGTCGGTAGCCGTCTAGTTTGATGGAAGTTGTCTTGCGTTCTTTTTTCATTGTAATTAAGAAACAGGCATCGACGGAGCCAGCCTCGCTATGGCCTGGATGGCCATGGTGGACTAGCTCCAACACAGCAGAGGACGGGAACGAACCAACTCCCACGCTGAGGGAAGTTAAGGATGCCATCCACCAGCTCAAAAACAACAAAGCGGCTGGTAAGGGCGGTATCGCAGCAGAACTCATCAAGATGGGCCCGGAAAAGTTGGCCACCTGTTTGTTAGTAGTCAAGATCTGGGAAACCGAACAGCTACCGGTGGAGTGGAAGGAAGGGATAATCTGTCCCATCCACAAGAAAGACGACAAGTGTGTGAGAACTTTCGAGCGATCACCATTTTGAATGCCGCCTACAAAGTGCTATCCCAGATCATCTTCCGCCGTCTTTCACCTAAAGTAAATGAGTTCGTGGGAAGATACCAAGCCGGTTTCATCGACGGCCGGTCGACAACGGACCAGATCTTCACCGTACGGCAAATCCTCCAGAAATGCCGTGAATACCAGGCATGCCGTGAAAACGCATCACTTGTTCATCGACTTCAAAGCGGCATACGACAGTATCGACCGCACAGAGCTATGGTAAATTATGGACGAGAACAGCTTTCCCGGGAAGCTGACTAGACTGATAGGAGCAACGATGGACGGTGTGCAGAACAGCGTAAGGATTTCGGGTGAACTATCCAGTTCATTTGAATCTCGACGGGGACTACGACAAGGTGATGGACTTTCCTGCCTACTATTCAACATCGCCCTGGAAGGTGTTATGCGACGAGCCGGGCTCAACAGCCGGGGTACGATCTTCACGAAATCCAGCCAATTTGTCTGTTTTGCGGATGACATGGATATTATTACTAGAACATTTGGAACGGTGGCAGAACAGTACACCCGCCTGAAACGTGAAGCAGCAAAGGTTGAACTGGTGGTGCATGCGGCTAAGACAAAGTACATGCTGGTAGGTGGGACTGAGCGAGACAGGACAAGCCTTGGCAGCAATGTTACGATAGACGGGGATACTTTCGAGGTGGTAGAAGAATTCGTCTACCTCGGTTCCTTGCTAACGGCTGACAATAACGTGAGCCGTGAAATACGAAGGCGCATCATCAGTGGAAGTCGTGCCTACTATGGGCTCCAGAAGAAGCTGCGGTCAAAAAAGATTCACCCCCGCACCAAATGTACCATGTACAAGACGTTAATAAGACCGGTGGTTCTCTACGGACACGAGACATGGACGATGCTCGAGGAGGACCTGCAAGCACTCGGAGTTTTCGAGCGACGAGTGCTAAGGACGATCTTCGGCGGCGTGCAGGAGAACGGTGTGTGGCGGAGAAGAATGAACCACGAGCTCGCTGCACTCTACGGCGAACCCAGCATCCAGAAAGTGGCCAAAGCCGGAAGGATACGATGGGCAGGGCATGTTGCAAGAATGCCGGACAACAACCCTGCAAAGTTGGTGTTTGCTAACCATCCGGTTGGTACAAGAAGGCGCGGAGCGCAGAGAGCACGATGGGCGGACCAGGTGGAGCGTGATCTGGCGAGTGTTGGGCGTGACCGACGTTGGAGAGCTGCAGCTGCAAATCGAGTATTATGGCGGCAAATTGTTGATTCAGTATTATCATGAATTTGATGTTAACTAAATAAATGAATGAATGACGTTATTCTAACACAATGTTAGAATAACGACAAATTGACTTCTATACAAGCAAAATCTGCGCTTGGGTCTCCAATACGCCTCTGAAACCCACTGAAAATCATCTGAAACTTCCTTAACCCTCGTAAGATGTTATATTAGGCGTACCACGATGGCGTAGTTCAACGTGCCTGTCTGGGTAATATTGACTCCAACATCAAATTAGGACCACCGATGATCCGACGTGACAGCTAGAACAAATAAATTCAAATTTGTTGTCCCCGACGCTATGATGAAAAATAGCCGAACACTACTGCCTCCTCTATAACGGTTCGTGTTGTTTTGATAGCATGACTTCAAACCCTCGTGTATTCATTTAGGAAGAGGTTCACGTCTGCGCTGACAGAAGCGTTCGCTCGCTTCGCTGGTCGACCGTTAAAAGGGGGGGGGTCAGTTTTGAATCACCACTATCAATTCGGTTCGTCGGTGCTAGGACTCCAACATCATACTACTACTGGCTTCAAAACCTCTTAAACTGCTTCGGACCTCTGAGAACCTCTGAAACCTCCAAAAAGGTTTATGTAATGCCTCTGAATTCCACTGAAAATCCTCTGAAACAACCTGAAATGTCATCGACAATCCTCTTCGGACCGCATGTAACGCACCTGAGACCGAAAACCCCCTAAGACCCCTCGAACCCCTTGAAACGCACCTGAGACCCATCCAATCCCATGAAAACACCTCTGTTACGCTTCCGAAATTTCCTGAAAATGCTCTGAAACTTCTTGAAATGCCTTTTAAAACCCCCTGAAACTCTGCGGATCCCTGTAAAGCACCTCAGATGTTCTGAAACCCTCCGAAAACACCCAGGAAGTCCTCCCTTGCATATCACTAATGTGATCAATCAACCTAGAAGTGAAATACAAATTTGATTTTTTTTTTCATAAGTGAAGGTAGCTTGTTTATGTTTTCAGTGGAGTTTTAAAAAATGTGTTTGGTTCACTCTGTTGATTTTTTTGAAATATGGACCATTATTTTCTAAGGACCTCTTAATCAGTTTATGCATCGTAACTTTTTCCAGACACTTTTGAGAATTTTCAAATGTTCTATACAGTTATTTTATATAACAAAATATGTGTTTTTGTTTGAAAAGAGTAGCTTTGATTTTTTTAAGATATTTAAGAATCAAATATCATAAAAAATAGCCTTTTTCACATTTTTTTCTAACATCTACAGAAGCAAAATGAGACAAGATTTTTCAATTGAATCTGAAGCACGCTGGGCACTAGTTTTCTTAACATTGAAATCGAGATGTAAATATGATAATTCGTAACTGAAATTAAAAAAAAACTCAAAACGTACACTCCCGTTCAAAAGTTTGGGGTCACCCCCTCAAAAACATGTCATTTTTCTAGGCCCATATCTCCGCCAATTTGCGTCCGATTTCAAAACCCTAGGTTTCATTCAAAAGATAATAAGTCAAAGAAACTTTGAACATGATTTAAAAGAAACTTTTTCAAAAAATTTTGTATGTAAACTTAACCCAAAGTTGCCAAATTTTCTAAAACATGAATATAAGCTTACGGCAGTGTCGCTGGAAGCTGGGTCGACCAAATTTTAAGATGAGAGCGGTAATATGACCCATTTTCTATTAGCTTTCAACTGCTTTTTACAGAACTTAGTTTAAAAATCTAGAAAAAAAGTTATTAAGTAAATTAATCCTTGATGTCATCGACCAAAAATTTGGGGTCACCCCTCAATATGATGTATCGGCCAAAAGTTTGGGGTCACTTTCGTAAAACATGGAAAAGTGATTTGGTGATATCTTCGTCATCTATAGTTCAATTTTAATTATTTTTGGCTCATTTCAAAGATAATTAACAAGATTTACGTTTGATGTCTTCAACTTAACGTATTTAACGATTTTTGTATATAAAAATGTTATGTAAAGTGAGCACATTTTACCACGCTTCAAAAAATGAGGCAACTTTACGTTAAGTTTTAGTATGTAAATTTCAACAAATATGTGTGGTTCAATGTCTATGCAGTAAGAATCATTCATTTTGTTTCAAATAAGCCAAGAAGAATTAAAATTGAATGAAAGATGACAAAGATATCAACAAATCACTTTTCCATGTTTTACGAAAGTGACCCCAAACTTTTGGCCGATACATCATATTGAGGGGTGACCCCAAACTTTTGGTCGATGACATCAAGGATTAATTTACTTAATAACTTTTTTTCTAGATTTTTTAGCTGAGTTCTGAAAAAAGTAGTTGAAAGCTAATAGAAAATGGGTCATATTACCGCTCTCATCTTAAAATTTGGTCGACCCAACTTCCAGCGACACTGCCGTAAGTTTATATTCATTTTTTAGAAAATTTGGCAACTTTGGGTTAAGTTTACATACAAAATTTTTTGAAAAAGTTTCTTTTAAAGCATGTTCAAAGTTTCTTTGACTTATTATCTTTTGAATAAAACCTAGGGTTTTGAAATCGGACGCAAATTGGCGGAGATATGAGCCTAAAAAAATGACATGTTTTTGAGTGGGTGACCCCAAACTTTTGAACGGGAGTGTATTTAAGACTCAACTTTGTCGTCTTTGAAGAGAACATGCATTCACCTCCTGTTAGCTTAGTGTTAAAGGCTATGGGTCGCCAATCCGGAGACGACGGGGTCGATTCCCGCTCCGGTCGGGAAAATATTCTCGATTCCCTGGGCATAGTGTATCATTGTCCTTGCCTCACAATATACAGATTTATGCAATGGCAGACAAAGAAAGCTCTTCAATTAATAACTGTAGAAATGCTCAAAGAACACTAAGTTGAAGAAAGGCAGGTCAAATTCCAGTGGGGACGTTGAGCCATAAAAAAGAAGAAGATGTATTTTATCATTAACAATAACTTAGAAGAATATTTCCAAATTCCTTAAAATATAGATTTAGGGGTCGTGTAGAACAATAGTGTTCGGGAAGTTTGCTTATAATAATATTTGCTACAACTTTCCTAAAGACATCAGTGCACAATATTCACACATGGTAAAACTAGGTGAATTGATCACAAAAGTAAAACTTTCAAAGGAAGGGCTCTTGTCTAGCAATCAACTTCTTTGAACAAACTTAGCTTGATAATAAATTTTTCATGGTCAAAATAATGTGAAATATGTATTTGGGCTGTTATTAAATATTAATTATAGTAACTCAAAAAATAATTCAAATACCATTTCTCTGTCTTTAGATAAAACACGTATTTTATCATGCAGAACAATTTTGTAGAATACTTGAAAATTCCCGAAAATATCTTGAAAAAGTTACGACAAATGAATTGATATTAAGGGGTTCTTCACAAAAATGACCAATATCTCTATAATTTGAGTAAGTTTGTACAGCAAGTATTCACATTAATTTGATATTTTCTACAACTTTGCTGACGACATAAACACGTTATCTTCACTTAAATAAAATCGAATATCACTCTCATTCATCTCGGTGGGTTAATCACATTAGTGATCATTTTAAAAGTAAGACTTTCACATACCAAACAACTTCGTCGAAGACACTAAACCTCTAAAATCATTTTTTCGAGTCTAATACTATTATAATCACGAAATTGGGTCTTCAGAAACAGTATGCCCTCCCACACACTGAAATATTCAGGAAGCTGATAGATGTTGTATTGTTACATAAAAAAAATCACATTTTCCTTTGACCACCCTTGAACCACTACGCATTGTAACAACCAAGTATGACTTTTAACTCTCAAAGCGGGGTATAGTTTGAGCATTTTTGTATTTTTTATTTCATGGGCAATGAAAACTTTTATATTTTTGGCTGATGTTTAGGGCTGTTCTGAATATCTCAAAATGGTTTTAAGTGTCTTTCAAAGCGTATTTACATTTTTTTAAATAAATAAAAAATAAATATTTTGGTCATCTTTCAGATGTCATTGTTTCTTTTCCATTGAATCGCAACAATGAAAAAGTTAGAAATTTTTCTTCAATCATTCTATCATTGTAAAAGAGTTTAGCGGAGTTGAACATACTCTAAAAATACTTTCTTCAAAGTACACGGAAATAAAATTTTCTAACAACCGTGAAATCTATTTTTTTTTTCGTTTTAAAATCGGTATACCGAATGGGCTCCAAAAAATTAACAATTTTAGGAATGCTCAAAAATTAAAATTAGAAAAAATCAAAAACCAATATTTACAAAATCGCGAATAAAAAGAATCGCTTTTCGAAACATGTTTTGATTGCGGTATTAGAGGGTTAAGATCAATTTATCTGCATTCTGACGTGGTCAGCGCTAATTCTCTTATTCTTGGCGTGATATCCTCCATTAGGACAAAGTCTGCAAGTCAGCTTTGTTCTATGTGCATTTCCATACTTATTACCTGAGGGTTTTCTCTGACAAATTATCATTTTACATGGTCTAGCTGAATACCGGTGCGATCACCGCTTCGGCTATATGGGCGCTGATAGTATCAGCCTGATAATACCTACTGAAATTTGTTAAGACACCTATTTTGACATGTTGGGGATGTAGGAATGTGGGGCACATCTAACCGATGCGGAAAGCGCACGAATATTCAGCATGACAGTGCTGAGGGTGACGGGTTCGATTCCAGGTAGGTCCAGGAACTTTTCGTAAAGAAAATTTCCTCAACTTCCTTGCCACACGATATACGGCTTAATAGCCACGATATAGGTCAAAATGTCAAAGGAAACTCCAAGAGTATAACTGTGGTAGGCTGTCTCAAAATTAATCGATGTTACAAAAGTCAAGATGCACTCAACGCAATGATGATCGATATACACAGCCCCTCTTCGCATGTCAGTCCCATGTTGTTTTTCCAAGTGCCTAGGTTTTGCACTATAACTCCAATTATTAAAAAAATGTATTCAATTTATGCCTAAACTTTTCGTGGTAAATTGAGCTGTAAAATGAAGCGAAAAAAATATCAAATTTATTTCAAATGAGCTTGTGAGGAACAAAAATATGATTCGCATTAGAAACAACATGGGACGGACATGTCAAAAGGGGCAGTACATATTTGAAGCAATTTTGCATACAATTTCAGTTTTCTAAAAAAAAATACTGATTTTTGAAATATGACATTTTTCATAAAAATTGTCAAAAACCAACATTTTTTAGTAATATTTTTTAACTTTAAAACTTTTTTAATATTTTTGTAGTTCCCTATAGACCACTAGGCATCTTTTAAGGGTTTTGGTATTTTAAATAGGTATTGTAAGTATATTGACCGCAGAACTTTTTTTGCGCCGATAAAAGCACTATTGTTGAGTATTTTCAATCAGAATTTCCGAAAAATTACATGTACTATTTTTATATATTCAGTTATGAAAGTGTTATCTGTTAGTACTATTCATATGCGTCATTTAGAGGCGAATGAACCTAGGTTTAAAACCTCTATAATAAAAAAAAAATATGCGTCATTTCTCTGAAAAAAAATATTTAAAACATCTTTTCTACAATCTGAGACATTACACTTTTATTGAATGCACAATATTTCAAATGTTTGTAAAACTTTGTATATTATGACACTCTAAAAGTCTATTGAAGTCTTATTGCTGGTACATTATTGAAATATATTTTAATATAAGAAGACTGAATAGTAGATTCATACAGAGTTTTCAATTGAAGCCACTAAAAGTTACGGGTTCTGTGGCACTCGTTTGATTTACACGTGCGTCGCTGTCCAATCCGTTTTTTTTTCAGGAGTCGTGAGTTCGAGCCTCACCGAGAGGACGAGTAACGTTTTCGCTAATTTCACCACAATTTGTCCATTTCTCACTCACGCCAGTATTTGTAAAGTCTAGCTTTTGGAATCATGTAAAACTTCCATTCAGCTGGTAAAGCCGCAAAAATCGATAATTAATTGATTTGATTATGTCAGTTTTACATATTGTGGATGCCTTGTTACCCTTGTCTAAACATGTGATCAGAAACATTTTGTACTTCTTATACGTGAGATTCTGCATATTAGTAGTTTAGTGAGAAAATGTGAGCTTAATTCATCGAAGATAGCCATAGTTATAGCTTCTCAAAGTTAGAAATTGTGTAAGACAACCGGTCCGTTCAACAATACACCACAGCATCGCACTTTATACGAAATCGTTCAATTTGAAGATTGTGCTTTGACTTTGGCACTCACTGATGCACTAGTTTGTCTGAAGTATTGCTGTTTACTATAGCTAGAAAACTAAAGTCACAAATGTAAAGAAAGTTTTGGATTTCCTATGCGATGATTTTCAAGTGATTATAAGTCCAATCTTTAACAGATAAGAAGAATTTTGAATTTTACGTATTCTTTGTGCATTAGAAGGCAAACGTAATCTTTACATATTATATGCGATCTCAATTAACACAGATTAAAAAAATGAATTCAATCTGCAATGCTTCTATTAATAGAAAAATACAAGAATAGTGAAAAAAATTAGCTTTTTTAACTGCATTACAAAAAAATGTTTTCATAAGAAATGGTATTTTTTTTTAAATCGCCCTGGCGAAGCCTCTAAATAATTTTTAAGAAAGTCGAAATGCTTCACAAAAATACTTAAATAAAAATATGTACATCTTTCATTTGAAGGTTGAGCACCATGACTTTACAAAAAACATCGTTTTTTTTGGGAAAGTGACGTGGAAGTGCTCATAGGCTACCAGAGCTGAAAAGCAGGGTTTGTCCCAGGGCGTTACGCCAAAAAAAAAAGAAGAAGAAGGATGTAGGAATAATCCCATACATTGCTGTATCTCTGTATAAGTAAAACTGTCCATGCAAAAACAGAGGAACAATCGCGGACGGTGATTCATGCTCCTCATCTCCATTGTAAGCATGAAAAGCGGCCAGACGCATCCGTTATTTTTTTTTTCGACCCAAATTTGATCCTGTAAAGTGATTGGGCATTAGAAGGACAAAACATTCCAAAGTAATGTGCAGACGTACTGAGGGATAAACAAAAGGAACAGCATAGGCGAAACTACTGGGGGTGCCGGGGGTGCCAGGCACCCCCTATAATTTAAATGCATTGCTGTGAGATATGGGGCGATGAATGATGAATGGATAAACTAATGAATATTTGTTTGTGGTGCACCCCCTGGAAAAAATCCGTAGTTTCGCCCATGAGGAACAGGCTCATACTATAGCAGAATGCGCGTGCGAAAATGTCTGTGAAAGGCTTTGTTCCCTTGTCGATGAGGCGTCTGTTTTTTTTTTTTGAATTCCGGGCCAAGGTAGGTGGCGATTGCAATTCTGATTCAACTGAAGTACCTTGAACAATCCAAGGTCGACTTGATATATACTATTTGTCCGTATGGGGGTTTGGTTTAAATTTGATATCCCATCCGGTATGACCAGAAATATCGTTTACTGAGAACATAATGGCAATGCAACAACATCAATCTGCCCTTTAAGAATTGTACTGAATCCGGTCAGTGAACCTCACACTCATATCCCTCGAACAATTCTGTATACAAACTGAACATAACGTGAAGAAATCGCCTTTTTTTCCAAAACGGAAACACCTGAAGGTAGGAGCTTCTCGGAAAGAGAAAAAAACGTGAAAAGGAGGAAACAAAACCTGAAGCTGGCTGGAAGCGCTGCGCTTCGCTTGCTACTTGGCACAGAAAACGTTGAGTACCGTAAAACGGGGTAACTTTGATAGTTTTTCAGCGAATTTTCTCAATATTTTTCCATGTAACAGTATTTCCCCGACTTTTATATTTTTAAAACAAGTACTGGGGTATCAGTTATCAATTGCAGTTGAAAGATTCCATAATTTGAAATATTTTGGTTAACTTTTAGTTTTTCATATTAGCGAGAATCAGATTTTCATTTTGGGGTAACTTTGATAATGCCCTGAAAAACACGTCAAATCTTAAAAAATAATCACAGATTGAAAGCTTAGGTGTATGGACATGATAAGAGAACTTTGCGGAAAATATCAGATACAATTTTCATATTAAAACATTGATTTTTTACTAAATAGTACATATAAAAATTGGTTTGTGGAGTACTGAGTGGAAAACACAGTGGATTTAGCTATCAACAATCATTATTTGTGTAATAATATATGCTTAACGGTACATCAACATATGATAACATGCTATTCATGGTGAGTTTTCTTTTTTTGGGTAGTTTTTTAATGTTTTATTAACAAATTTTGAACAACACAGATTTATCTACATGAAATTACAAGGGCATTGCATACTTTTAGGCGTTTATCAATGTATGGAAATTTATATCATAATTTACAAAATTGCTTCCATTTCGTAAAAACACACTTCGTTGAGAGATTGAAGGCCAGATTTGGAATCTACTATGATGAATCTATCGAGAATAAGAGTCTATTCATTGAAAAAAAAGTTGAAACGAAGTCATATAGCAGATTGTTTGAAGGGGTTGACAAATTACAAAAATATCAACAATTTTTATTATTTGTCTAAAAAGTTCATTATAAACTAGGTTTTAATGAAAATACGTCTAAGATGAACTTTCATATGTATAAAATTGATTCACGTTTGCATTTTTCTTAACTGGTTGAAGGAATCATAGTTATAAGATAAACTATACCAGCGGTTTTCAGATCGTGCACCGCGGTGCACTTGGTGCACCGCGAAGCCATGGCAAGTGCACCGCAGCACTTCAGAAAAGTCTTGCATTTTAAAATTTAAATTTAAATTCATTACCTATTTCATGAAAAATAATTCGAATTAATTAGAACAACTGGACTATTGGAAGGTGCTTCAAGGGATTGAGAATAAAATTTCCATTATTCCTGTTGGCGAATTAAACTCGGATCCAGCAAAAACCGTCTCAGATATTCGCAAAGAATCATGGAACAAATCTGCCAAAATCTTGGCCAAAACTCTCCTAATAAATATCATTCTTTTTTTTCCAAGATCTCGTAATATATATTTACAAGCACCCTACAAGGCATCTCCAATGTATCTTCAATGAATGCGTTAAAAAAATCTCAGAAGAAATCTTACTAATATTTCTGTGGCTTTGCTTAATACCAGAGAAGGAACTATCACTGTTCTCGAAATCAGTTAACCAAGAATTCTACTGATAACGTATTTATGATTTTCAAAAAAATCTCCTTCCGAATTGACAAAAGAGCCTGGAAGGAATGTATCAAAAATATTGTCAATATATGCCAAAGTTCTGAAAAAAATCAAATAAAATAAAATAATCCAAGTGTAAAAACTTGAAGTATTTTTAGGCAAAGTACGTTTAATTGGCAAATTGAGAGATAAATTTGTGAAAAAAAATTTTCACAAATTTATCTCTCAGTTTTTTTACAAATTTATCTCTCAATTTGCCAATTAAACGTACTTTGCCTAAAAATACTTCAAGTTTTCACGTCTATTTCAGACATACTAGCCGACTGGTATAGCCGGAAAAGGGCAATAAAATCATTGTCAATCCAAGTGTCTTGCTAGAAATTTTTAAGAAATATGGTAAAAGTCTTGGAAAAACGTCTATCAAAAAACCACACTAGAAATAATACAGTAGTATTCAAAGGACTTCCCCGAGGTTCTTGAAAACAAAATACCACTAATTCAGCTCAAGATTTCATTCAGCGTTTATAAAGATCGTGTTTCGTGGTGGCTTGCCAGTCTTGACAAAAATAAAACACTATTTATGTTATTTTGTCCCAAAAATAACATAAATAGTGTTTTATTTTTGTTAAGACTGACAAGCCACCACGAAACAGTTTCGTAAAACAGTCGAACACACCAAAAATTTATAAAGATCTTGTCTGTAAGTTTTCAGAAACATTCTGAGCAAGAAATATTCCAAGTCGAATAAATATGTCACTTCACTATGCTCCGATGAGTGATGAAAAACGTAAGACAGTGCCATAATTCGTGGAAAAAAAAATAATGACGAGTGTATGCACCTTGGAAATGATGTGAAAACTAGGACAGCTTTTTGACGAATTTATAATTGTTTTTTTTTACCAATAATGAACTTGTGCACCGTGGAGCGATTTATTTTCAAAAAGTGCACCGCGATCCGAAACGTCTGAAAACCCCTGAACTATACAATGCCTGTCGCACTATCAAAGTTACCCGCATTATCAAGGATACCCCGTTTTACGGTATCACTTTCACAGACAACCAAACCAATCACATCGTTCCATTATTTGTGTAAGCAGTGCAAAATTTGTACATCAGATAGCATTGTACATTCCTAAATCAGAAAAAAACAATCAAATTAATTTGGAAAAATCCAGTTGTTGTAGGTATTTCAATTGCACTGCATTTCCGTTTATGATGTCTGTTATTCTATCACGCTATTCAAAAACATTCAAAACAAAGAGCACTCCCAGTCTGGAGATTGAGGCGGACCCCGCACCAGAACGACCAGATAAAAGAGAGTGGTGAGAGACTCCCCCTGGTTAAGCTTGTTTGTAACAGATGTTCAACGCTCCAAAACTGGTCTTCCATGTTGGTTGGTTGATCACCTGAGCAAACACACAGCCATTCTCGCTCACCCCTCAACAGCAGCCGCGGCAGCAACGGAGTGCAAAACATTGCATTGGATCTTGCTGCGGATGGCCCAAACCCATTTTTCGCGACGACAATCATCTTTCTTCCAGCTGAGCACTTCACGTGTGGTGGTAATGGGGATCAATTATTGGGGTTGTTTGCAAAATGTATACGAGGCGTCGTCGTCGTCGTCGTGTTGATGTAGTGACCCCTTGCTCCCCATGTGTTTGTTGTTGGTGGTGGTGGTACTAACAAACATGTGCGTGTGTTGGGGAACCAACACCAGCAATAAAATATAAATGCATTAACTTCTTTTGCGTTTTGTCGTTGTTTGTTGGCTCTTCTCCGCAGCTGAGCTGAGGCTGTTGTGGGAGGTTTGCGGATCGGGGTCGTCCAAGCTGCAGGATGCAACCAAAGACCGAGGGAAGTTTATCCGTTCGCTGACAAACAATCGAATCAGCAGCAGCGCTGCTTATAAGTGACCTACAGACAGACAATCAGTGGTCGGTGGTCGTTGAAGCATTTCGCGCATTGAATTTTAATTTATTATGCGAATGTGTGATAGCGCTCTGCTGCGTTTTTGAACAGATGACGAATCTTTTTCGTTGTTGTCTGGCTGTTTGTTGTTTTTGCTTGCAACAGTTACACTTGTTACAATGATGCAGTCCATTACTTAGAGATATGGTGATATGTGGGAACATCGTTTGGAAAGCACTTGGCAACATTAACAATCGTATAAAAATGTGAGGAGAACGTGCCTCTGGAGCTGACCATTTATAAACAAATGGAGTCGCTTGGTAGTTCATGTCTTGTAGGGGAACGAAAGTCCTGAATCATTCCTGAATGTGATATGATCATCACCTCACGTCTCCACTAGACAAAAATGCCTTGCCATTTTGCTGACAGAAAGAGAAAACGGTTCTGAAATGTACAACACCGCTGCTCTCCATGCAAACAGTGAGAGAAAATTTCTGTTATGACACATCTGTCCAGCAAAAAGGCAAGGCATTTCTGTCTAGTGGAGACGTCTGGTTACTGTAGGTGAATGGTGTCAATATATGGTGATGTTATTATCAGCCATGTGTTTTCAAGGAGATTGCGAAACACATGGAGGCGCATGATGGGTAATGCCTTCGCTATTCACGTTAGGGGTCATTCAAATATTACGACCATTATTGTTTAGTGGGGAGGGGATTGAAAAAGTGTGACATTCCACAAAAAACGTAACTTAGGGGTGCTTCAGGAGTCGCAGGAGAATCCAGGGGGTTTAAAGTGCATTTTAAGGGGTCCAAATGAGTTCCTGATGAGAACTTGCAGGTGTCAGGGGCGTTTCAGGAGGTTCCAGGGGATTTCAGAGGGGTACTCTAATTAGGGGCATTTCAAGTGATTCTAGGGGGTTACAGGGAGCCTCAGACAAACTTCAGGGGATCTTAGGGGCGTTTCAGGATGTCTCAGTGAGTTTCAGGGGTCTCGGTGGCATTTTAAGGCGAATCTGGAAGCATTTCCTCACTTTTGGGTTTTTGATTTTTTATTAAATACCTAACGAAGCAATATTTTCAAAATCGGTTTTCATACACAATTAGAGGAAGGACCAAGGTATCTCCTGATTTTTTTCAGGTGGACATTTTTTTTCAGTTTTAAGGAAACCATTTTTGAATGAAATTTCATAAAAAATGGTTTTTGAAAAATTGGTAAAAGTTTACACCTTAAAAAAATCCAGGAGACAGCTCAATCTTTCCTCTAACTGTGTATGAAACCCGATTTCGAAAATATTGCTTCGTTATTTAATAAAAAATCAAAAACCAAAAAAAAATAGGAAATGCGTCCAGTTTCGCCTTGAGAGGTCTCTGTATCACACCAAAGACCTGGAATCGAAACTCACTACCGACAAACTCACAAAATGTGAGTTCTTCCTTCGGAAGGGAAGATGAACTAGCTTAGAGCTAAAAATCTTGTTAATAGTGATAAAAAAGGGTCTCAGGCAGTGTTGCAAAAACTCATGTGATTCATTTCAACAGTATTTAATCAACAAATCTTTTCAGTCATTTTGGTTTCTAATCAAATTTAAAACAATGTCAGTTAACCAGAGCACTTTTCAAATAGGAAACGATTTCCTCTCATTTGAATAAATTATTACTCAAATGACTAGCTCTGCACGAAACACGAAAAAAAACCTTAAAACTACCAGACTGAAAAATTTTCAAATATCGGGTAAAATTTTACCCTTGGCACTGTTGGACCCACATCAGATAACTGTTGCGTTGAGTCTATGTTGGGTTTTGGTGGCCAAAATAAAAATAGGTTTATGTCGGCTTACACGTCATCAACGACGGACAAAGCTTCTTAACCTACGACTCCATAATTTATGCTTGCTAACTGGAGCTCAATTGAATGATATGTGCTGGTCAACAGTCGTCAGAGAGCCTTGACTGATGCTGGGGTTGGTGTCAATTTAATAAGCCAGTCAATTGATATCCCGATGGTGAATAGACAAATCAGTGGTTGTCTATCTCAATTTCAGCTGAAAATGTCCGATGATATTGAAGCTTCGAAACACTGACTCAAGGGGGATTCAAAGGTCTCAGGGGCGGTTTAGGGAGTTTCAGAGGGACTTAAGGGGGAGCGCATCTGCAGGGGGTCTCTGCGGAAATTCCCTATTGTTATGCCCATTTTAATTCATGCACCCCCGGTCTATGGCATAAAAGAGATTCCAGTGTATCTCCTTAGTCAGGATAAAAAAAGACACGGACACGTTCAATACTTCCAGTGAGCAATTCGCTCTTTGAAGGAAGCACGACACTAGACAACGGAATAGCTGCGGCGGGAATCGAACCCGCGCTCCTTAGCACGATGCGACTAAATGCTTGGTGACACTAGCCGCACGACCACGAAGCCACTAAAGGATAACTGATAATTTTGTTTTCATCTGTCAGCCATTCATTGGCTCAAAAGTAGCTTGAAGTATATTTGCTAAAAACTATCAAAAAAAATCCCAAAAAGAAACACAAAAAACGTTCAATGTTTATTGAGAAATTTGAAGAAGGTACAAAACTAGACAACAGAGATTTTTTACCCTTCTTACACCCATAAGAAGGGTATAAATACCGCTTGGAAAACCGACTTTCGATCCGAGGCCCGCAGGGCCGAGTCACATATACCAATCAACTCAGCTCGACGAACTGAGCAAATGTCTGTATGTGCGTGTGTGTGTATGTGTGTGTGTGTGTATGTATGTTACAAAAAAAATGTCACTCACGGTTCTCAGCCGTCTGTTGACCGATTTGAGTTCTCTTGGAAGCAAATGAAAGCTACTACATCCTAGTAGAACGCTATTGAATTTTATTTTGATTGGACGTTCGGTTACCGAGATATCTTTCAAAGAGTGCTAGGGAGTAGTACAACTTAATTATTTTAGATATTTTTGACAAAGTGTATCACCATAAATTTCTCAGCCGTCTATCAACCGATTTAGGTTCTTAAGGCCCCAAACGAAAGCTACTACATCCTAGTAGAACGCTATTGATTTTTTTTTTATTGGACGTTCGGTTACCGAGATATCTTTCAAAGAGTGCTAGGGAGTAGTACAACTTAATTATTTTAGATATTTTTGACAAAGTGTATCACCATAAATTTCTCAGCCGTCTATCAACCGAATCGGGTTCTTAAGGCTCGAAACGAAAGCTACTGCACCCTAGAAGAACGCTTTTGAATTTCATTCCGATTGGACATTTTGTAACCGAGATATCTTTCGGGGAGTACTTTGGAGTAATACAACTTAACTTTTTAAGAGGTCTTTGACAAAATGCTTCATAATAAATGAATCAGCCGTGTGTCAATCGATTTGAGTTCTCTCAGCATCAAATGAAAGCTACAGCATCCAAGTAGTATGCTATTAAATTTCATGCCGTTTGGACATTTTGTTTCTGAGATATCTTTCCACGAGCAAGGTTGCAACCATTCATTTGCAAATATTCACATTCATTTGCTATTATCTCAGTTCAGAAGCATGCTATCGAAAAACAATGTATAGATGAATTTAACCTTATAGTTTTATCTGAAAGTTTGCCGAATAACATTGGGGTCGCACACGCATTCCAAAGTCGTGAGCGAGCTGTGAAGGCAACTTTCCACAGCGTGAATGAAATTTACATTCACCGCGTGGAGAGTTGCCTTCACAGCTCGCTCACGACTTTGGTATACGTTTGCGACCCCAATGTTTTTCGGCAAACTTTCAGATAAAACTACAAGGTTAAATTCATCCATACATTGTTTTTCGATAGCATGCTTCTGAACTGAGATAATAGCAAATGAATGTAAATCTTTGCAAATGAATGGTCGCAACCTTGTCCACGAGTACTAAGGAGTAATGAAATTTACGCTTTTGAGAGATTTTTGATAAAATGTATCATAATACATTTCTCAGCCGTTTGTCAACAGATTTTTTATGATCATATTTGGTTACACAAGTTAGTTATACATGAAAATGCAATTGCATCAAATACATAAAAGCTACTATCTCTTTGTAATATTTGAGCTTAATAAACAGCAAGGATGGGAACACTCACTTGCAACGAGTTACATTCACTTGCTATTTTCTCAGCTCAGAAGCGTGCAATCAAGAAGCGATGTATGGGCGACTTTTGCCTTGTAATTTCATCTAAAACTTTGCCGAATAGAGTAGGGGTCGCACACGCATACCGAAGTCGTGAGGGAGCTGCGAAGGCAACTCTCCACGAGGTGAGTGTAATTTGCAATCACCTCGTGGAGAGTTGCCTACACAGCTCCCTCACGACTTCGGTATGCGTGTGCGACCCCTACTCTATTCGGCAAAGTTTTAGACGAAATTACAAGGCAAAAGTCGCCCATACATCGCTTCTTGATTGCACGCTTCTGAGCTGAGAAAATAGCAAGTGAATGTAACTCGTTGCAAGTGAGTGTTCCCATCCTTGATAAACAGTAGCAAAAATATCACGGAATGTATGTAGGAAAAGCCTTTTTACCCTTCTTACACCCATAAGAAGGGTATAAATATCGCTCGAAAAACCGATTTTCGATCCGAGGCCCGGAGGGCCGAGTCTCATATACCAATGAACTCAGCTCGACGAACTGAGCAAATGTCTGTATGTGTGTGTGTGTGTATGTGTGTATGTGTGTATGTGTGTATGTGTGTGTGTGTGTATGTGCGTTACAAAAAAAAAGTCACGCACGTTTCTCAGCCGTCTGTCAACCGATTTGAGTTCTCTTGGAAGCAAATGAAAGCTACTACATCCTAGTAGAACGCTATTGAATTTTTTTTCGATTGGACGTTTGGTTACCGAGATATCTCTCGAAGAGTACTTATGAGTCATACTTCTTAACTTTTTTAGAATTTTTGACCAAGTGTATCATAATAAATATTTCGACCGTTTGCCAATCGATTTGGGTTCTCTTGGCACCAAATGAAAGCTACAGCATCCTAGTAGATCCCCCAGAAATTTTATTTCGATTGGACATTTGATTACAGAGATATCTTTCGAAAGTACTTCAGATTTATACAACTAAACCTTTTGAGATTCACTTTACTATTACTTTAGAGCTTTTAGTAGAACTTGTTACTTCCGACTCTAGTTTAATTTAAAAACACTTCACTAATACTTCACTTTTGCAAAAGAAAATAAAAAATGAATAACTCTTTTAAAGAAAAACTAGAAAGGACGAGCAAATTCCTTTTAATTCTACTACTGTGCTTATCTTCGGACAGATAGGCCTATTTCGTCTGTGACTTACAGACTTCTTCAGTGTCAAGTGCTCGACTTTTGAGATTTTTGACCAAAAGTATCATAATAAATATCTTAGCCGTCTGTCAACCGATTTCGGTTATCCTGTCACCAAATAAAAGCTACAACATTCTAGTAGAACCCTATACCATTTCATTAGGATTGGACATTTGGTTACCGAGATATCTTTCAAAGAGTACTTGGGAGTAATACAGGTTAACTTTTTGAGAGATGTTTGACCAAGGGTAAGAGTACCATAATAAATATCTCAGCCGCCTGTCAACCGATTTGGGTTCTCTATGCACCAAATGAAAGCTACAATATGCTTGTATAAGGCCCTGAAATTTTATTTCGATTCGACATTTGATTACTGCGATATCTTACGAAGAGTTTTTCAATAATTTTTTTTTTTATTATATTCACTTGTTATCGTGCATTTGTTTTTGACCAGTCTATGGGAAATTATTTTTCAATAAATGATGCTGACCTCATACAAAGTGTATACTAGCAGGTTATTGTTTTCAACAAAATTATAAATAACAAATTACAAATACACAGGAATTTTATGGAAACTAACAACATGTTAAATGAAAGCTTTGAAGAACCAGACAGCCAAAATTACTAGCTAATGCCAAAACTGATTAACTTAGTAGACATATCATTTTTGTCGTTTTTACACCATAACCATGAATACCAAGTACTTCGGAGCTAATTTAATTGACTGATTTAGACAAAGTGTATCTCGCTGATTTTCTTACCCATTTGTTATTCGATTCAAGATCTTTTAGCAGTTAATAAAAGATACAAAATTCCAGAATATGTAAGCTATTTTTTAAACATTCCATACAAGACTCTAGGAAGTGTCTGGCATTTCTGGTAGTTTAGTCCATGATCCATGATGCTATTTTGGAAACCAATCCACTAGATGCCAAATCCACAATATTTTCGAGAACTTTTGGTCAATTCCACAAAACAATTATGTTAAATACAAATAATACAACAATAATTTTAATAAGTGTAAGAAGGGTTCTGTGCACCATAGGTGGATTAAATCGGGTTTTTTGTGATGTGACAGATTACTCAGCATAAAACGAGCACCTGGTACCTTATACTCTTGTGCCACGCGTCTCTAACCGCCATAGGAAATCTGCGCAAATCATTCTGGCTCATACTAGACGATATCTAATAGAAGAAACTATGATATCGCAAATTCTCCGGAGGTAAAAGTTTATCGTAAAATCTCCTGGGGCCCTGCCCGTTGAAATATACAATCCTCGGCAAAGACTGGACCAAAAACTTAGCTATTTAGCCCAGTATTTAGAGGAAATGCCCATACGAAATCCTACAAAACTACAATCAGCAAAAGGCTAACAAGAGAAGAATGCGAACCAATAAATCAATGCAATGGCGACGACCATCGCGATTGGAAACATGGAAAGTGGACCTGCAAATCTTTGAAATTCATTGGGAGCACTCGCATACTCGGCGATATACTGAAGCACCTTTAGTTTCGAATCGTAGCCCTGCAAATATCGTAGCTTCTGCAACATAAAAATGTTCTGACTTAGAATAAACTCACCCTCCAGAACATCCATAAATACCTACAATTAATCGAAATGACCAAGACTTCTCGATAGAATGATTTAAAAACGGTTCACGGTGCACCTCTAGCTGTAGCGCAGCTCTCATCTACCGTACGGCATATGGCCCATAATTGAAGAATTTGAATCAATGATGTAAATCAATATATGGTGTCCCAATAGGTGAACCAGTAAATACGCATCTATTCAGTAGGAGGAAGAGGCTTGGATATAATTATTAGTGCGGTTAAAGATGTTTTCATTGAAAAAAAAATCTTGACTTCAAGAAATAAGCATAGATTTTATTCGTGCCTGCCATATAATATACGAACGCTAAAATTGTCAACAGACAATGAAAGCTCTCAAATACAAATTCTGTTTCAAATTGATAGCCACACTAAGAAAAATAGAAGCTGCAAAACAGCGAAGATCGGGTTCGTCTCAAGAAATATAAAATCACCATCAATTTGTCTCAAAACCATCGTGGGCCTATAGGGAAATTGTGGGTAAAATGAACAAAGGGGGGGGGGGGATAAACAGGGTGGTGTTTTACGGCATTAAGGCTATTTTTGCATATTTTAACGATTGAGTTCTATGCAACAACATAAATCATTGTACTTCTGCTGATATTGGACTTAAAAATTAACTAAACTTTAAGGTGGGGAAAATAGTGAAAATCATGCAAACAATATGGTCTGATGTAAAACTGAGCTAAGCGTAATTAAGGTCTATTCGTCCATTAATCGCAAATTTCACTCCTAAAACAAAATATTAATGAAGAAAAAAAATAGTCTTTGTTTTTAATAAAATTTTGGAAGTAACTTTAAAACAAACAGAGCTTGGGGGTAAAATCTTTATATAATTTTTACAAGATTTTGTTCAAACTCGGTATACTAAAATCTCTAACGTATATCGTTACACAACTAGAGTAAAAAGTTAAGAAAACATATCATACTTCAACAAAATAAGATTGTTATTAGAAAATCCGCCAGTTTTAGTACATTTTTTTTTTCAAATAATTATTTCGGTACATTGCAAACTTTATAACAAGTTTTAAAAACGTAGCACATACAATTTACATCAAATTTACTGAAATGCAGTAGAAAATATAAAAATTACACCTTTAAATTAACTTTTAAATATGGATTCATTTTACTCCCATCGATTGTTCATTTTACCCTCACTGTTTTTCGCTACTCGGTTTTCTGTCATTTTTTGCAATCGAAAAAAAATAAAGAAAACTGTAATTTTGAGATTTTTTTCTTCTAGAATGTTTAGAACATAATACCATCTACGATATAAAATGATAAAAAAGAAATATTTTAATTTATTTCTATTGAAAACAGCGCCAAACGCTTAGGGTGTTCATTTTACCCCCATTTCCCCTGTATATGTGCGTATGAATTACATTTTGAATACGCTTTTTTTTGCAATTTGATTACATCATAAATGTCTGGTGCAATAGTATCGTAAAATTAAAGAGCAGATACATTGTAGCACATTGTCAACTAACGTAGTGCATAGCTTCCACCTATACAAGTAGTGCAATTTTTTTACAACAAACAACAGAGATCAAGCAAGTCATTCATTCAGCTTGGCTCGGCGAAGAGACGCTCAGTAGTTGTGTTGTCCGAGAGTTACAGTACGAGACGAAATAAAATTCTCCCTGATCGATTTTACTTTGAATGGTCGGAGTTGATCAACAGTAATACATTGTAACTACTTTTTGGGTACATTAAACCTGAAATTTAGGGCGCATATAGCCGCAGCTATAAAAGCGTGGAAATTCAGCATGACCATGTTGAGGGTGACGGTTTCAATTCCCGGTCAGTCTAGGAACTTTTCGTAATGGACATTTTCTTTTATCTTCGTGCCTGCCACACCACGATATACACATGCAAATCATTGGTAGAGGAAGCTCTCAGTCAACAACTGTGGAAGTACGCAAGCTGAAAAGCATGCGTTGTTCCAGTGGAGACGTTACGCCAAGAAGACAACACTGTTCAAAGCAAATTGAAAATGAGCCCCAAAGTTCCAAAGAGCCTGTTGATAAACTAAGTAGACTCTTAGGCTAATCGTATAGCGGTTTACGCTGTTTAGTGAATCACTCTATTATTTTGTTCAACTCTGCATGATGCTGTGATAATTCAGCGTAGAGGGATCAACAGAATGAAATAAAACACAGCGAGACTATAGAGAAATCATGCAGAGGACAGGGCTGTTTTTGTTTCGTTTTTTTTTTGCCACAGCCACTGCCACTGACTGCTAGGCTGCATTTGACTGACGATGCAGTTTCTTTGTTTGCTGCATACCCACCACTGCACTCACTGATGACTGTCGAGAGTCAAAGTGGTGCGGTGAGCCGATTTGTGCTAATAATAATGAATCTGTCAATGATTGCATGCAGCGCGATTGTCCGCACTTTTTCGCAGCGCTAGATCCGCTTTTCGTAGCGCGCTGTGGATGGATTTGGCATCTCGCGTAGGGGATGACGGGGTAAGAAGATCTGTCTAGTTAAGATGCATCACCTCCAATTCAGGCCCTCAGTCTGGTTCTGGTATTCTGTTTTAAAATAGGTTATTTGTCAGTATGAGACATTTTCGAAGCAAAATTCAAAATAATATTTGGCTACTAATTCATTGATAGACTTGGATTCAGTGATAATAACATTACACAAGAAAAGCAGAATTAAATAAGAGCAACCTCTTCCAACATACGCCATGAATGAAAAGAACTGATTCCTGATGCTGCACCTTTTTGTATGAAGCTCTTTGTTTACGCTGTGCAGTGCACACACAAATATACATAAATGGCATAGACCAAAATTTTGTCCAAATAGACCTCCTTCCCCCTTTGTAGACTATTGTTCATTAAGATGGTTTATCATTTTTGCTCCACATAGCTTTTTCGATTCATAACCAGATTCTATGCCTTCTCCCAAATTTCGAGCTGAATTGGTTGAATATTGAGAGTGCACAAGCCCTTAAAAGTTTGTATGCGATTTATTATGAGAAAACGACGTTTTTCATTCAATTGACCGTAGCATTTCCCCAAGTGCACTAGAGTGTTAGTTGACATTTAGTACTCCTAGGCTACTCTATCAGCTACAACTTTGCCGAAGACCACATTCAAATCGGACGCTTCTTTAACTAGTTATCGATTTTTATCCAACTGGAGAAACTTTAACAGTGATCGTTCAGCTTCCCAGCAGACATTTCTGCACATGGCGCCAAAGAAAGCACACAGAAATCATGGCTGCTCTGTTTCAAGACAAATTGCAGTGATGCCCATCGAATAGTTTAACCATCATGATCAAAGATTTTCATTCTGGTTAAAAATCGACTGTCGGTTAAAGATGACATTCGCATGTCATTCGCGTACAAAGGGGTAGACTCTGAATAAGGAACACCACTAGGCTGCGATGTGCAATGCTCCCAATATCGGCAACAGTTATACTGCCGTTCTACGCCCAATTGTCTCATGTTATATGAAAGTCCCATAAATAGAAATACACTAGAACGCTAATGGCGCTGTACTCAGTTTTCCTATTTAATTATTTTAATAACTTTAGTTGTAATAATTGATTATGTTTAAGTGCCCATCTTGTAGGGGACCTTTTGTTTTGGTAAACAAAATTTATTTGACACTTATAGTACCGCTACTGACGCTGTAAGGGCGAGGCAAACTAGATGTTAGTCACACGAACAGTCGCGACATTGGATTTCTGTGGCTGGCTATTCTAATGTCCCATATAACATGGGACAATTATGCGTAGAACGGTAGTATAGCACAGACACAAAAATCCGCTTTGAAAATCGTTGTTCACCCGTTTGGTTTTGATAAAAAATTGCAGAAATTAGGGTGGTCTTTTACCCCGTCCTCTCCTATAACTCGCACACACAATGTATTTTATTCGTAGTTTATAACACTGTGATCCCCATCACGATGTAAGGCGATGATACAATGTCTCTATTTATTAGTTTTATTTTGATTATTACCGCGCCGACACGGTATCAAGTTGATAAACGACTGTAACAAAAATATTAAGGGCGAAAGGGACGATCGAGAAAATATTCGCCATTGCTCTGTTGTTACTAAAGATGGTTATCTCAGATTGTACTTCTTATTTTGGAACAAAAAATTTATCGTTCTGTATGCTCATTTGCAGTGCATATGTTGATTGTTTTTCAGCCTCTTCTGTGCGATAGAATTCGAGATTACCGTCTTCAAAATCGCGAGGCAAATTGTTCGAAAGAGCGGCAAGATAGGAAAAATAACACAGCGTCCCGTATCACCTTAAAGTTAGTTATTTTGTTATCATTGTTCAATACAACGTTGTTTTTTTTCCTCTGATGACGTTTTGAGCATTTATTAACTTTTATTAAACGTATAAAATTGTACGTTTTTACCCATATAAAGGAAAATAAGTCAAATTTACAACACCACACAAATAATACTATATCCGTTCTTCCTTCAATGCAAATGGGATCTAACATATTTCGTTAAAGATATCTTGAGAACAGAAGTAGAAAAGCTGTGTATATCACAACAAAACTGTAATGACATTGATGTAAATAAATATCATTTTTTTTTCGAGAAAGATCCAAAAAGTGTCAATCTACCATAATTTTTGTCAACGTTCAATAAGTGCCTACTTTTTAAAGACTCTTGAAGCATTTATGTTTTTGATAAATGTTCAAAATTTTATTCGTTTCGGTTCACTGGTTTCCGAAACATAACAGTTCAAAAATTGGGTGTCTAAAAAATGGTGTTTCACGAGAGCGGTTCTAGCTTCGCGAAGAATTAACCAGTCGAGCTCAAATTTGTACCAATGATGCACATATAATAGGTTGATAAACAGTCAACATTTGAGAAATTTTGATGCACTCTATGAAAAGTTACAGCTTGTTGAACATTTTTTGTGAATGTTGCATATTTCAAACATTTTGGCCAACCCCTGTCTGATCTTCTATTTTTAAACGAAGATATCAGCTGCTAAATTACAGATCAATGTGGAAAAGAAAGAGAGGAAAGAATCCTAAAATTATTCTTGGAAGAAATACCAGACCGAATGCCGAAGAAAAATCTGGGACAAATTATGAAAGAATCTTAGAAGGAATCCCGGGGAGAATCTTTGAAAAAATCCCTGAATAAATCTCGGGAGGAAACTATAAAGGAAACCTGGGAAAAGTCTATCAATATACATTGTAGAAATGCCCGAGTGAATTCCCCAAAGGAATCCCAGGAGAAAACTCAGGAAGAATTCAGGAGAACCCCGGCGGAATTCAATTAGAAAATATCGAAAGAAATTCTGGGAGAAATCTCTAATGAATACCGGAAAGAATCCTTGAAAGAATCACTGAATGAATCTTTGGAGGAAACCGTAAAGCAAACCTGGCAAACATCAGTGAAGATATCCCAGAAACTGTAAAGGGGTCCTGGAAGAAATTAGAAAGTAGAAATCTCAGAAGAATCCCTGATGGAAACCAGGAAGAAATCCTAGGATTACTGCGGGAGAAAACCAAGAAAAAAAACAAAACTATTCCCTAGTGAAGCCTCGAGAATGATTCGTGAAATATCCCGGAAAGAATCCCCAAAAAAACCCAGGCGCAATCCCTGATGGAATGTGAAGCATTCTGAATAGAAATTTCGGGAGAAATCAACGACAGAATTCCGGGAGAAATTTCAAAACGAATTCCAGAAAAAAAAATCCACAAGGAATCCCTAGTCTAGTCTAGTCTAGTCTACACATACACAGCCATTCATTGAAAGAATCCTGAAAAATGATAGAATCGACTAATTCTACCATTTTTCTTGACATTGACGAATTTCGCGCCAACTCGACCAGTGGTTGGCAACACCCTCTCAGAATCGAATGAAACTTGGTGGGCATAAAGACTAGGTTTTTATAAGCAACTTTGCATACTTAAATTTTCGAAAATTTTCAAGAGTAACATTTGAAGAGGGCCTAACTTTTTTTCGAAGAATTTTTTAAAATCGATGTAACTCAAAAACGACAAGACCTATAGAAAAGTGTTGTATGGGGGACTTTTAGAGAATTGTCCAAGCTTTTATGAAAATATATTTTAAAAATTCCAAATACATTTTTACACGCTAAAAAATATATTTTTAAAATTAAAAGTCAATTTACAGAAAATGCCCACTTTTTTATGTTTTGAAATTTTTTTCCAAGAAAGTCAATATTGTTGCCTAACTTTCCTCCATACATGGGCACTTTTAAGGAAAAAAAGTTTTTCTAACAAAAACTTTTTCATGTTAGTTTTTTTAGCGTGTTGCGCATTAACTCGTACAGGATGTATCAAGAATCCTTATACCCATTTAATAACACTCAATGGGCATTACAACTTTGTTTGATTGGGTGCCTTCTTTTTCTTGGCGTTACATCCCAACTGGAATAGAACCTGTTTCTCAGCTTGTTTTGATATCTGAATGCTTAAAACAGCATTCTGTTTGCTGAAATTGTATTATTGTGTGCCTAGAACCAGTGAACTAACATCATTATTAGAAGCGAATGATAAAGAATCGGTTTTATTTCAACAATGGCTAACCACTGATCAATGCAATTTGGAAACTATTACTAAGACTATAGACGAGTTTGTTCCGTATTTTGTAGAAAAAGTTGATAAGCTTATAACTCATGATTTCATTTATAAAGAACAATCCTCATTTTTGCGGGATAAAAAAGAATCTCTTAAACAGGGTAAAGTAATAACAATTTGTGACTTTTCAGAAAATTATTCATTTATCATTCAAAATTCAGCTCAAGGTTACCATTGGAATAATTCTCAAGCTACCATTCATCCCTTTGAAGTGTACTACAGAAAAGAAAATAAGTTGGAAAACTTGAGCTTTATAATAATATCTGAAGTACTTACACACGATACAACAGCAGTTCAGTTATTTATATCAAAACTGCTGGATTTCATTAAACAATCGATTGATTTCTCAAAAATTACTTTCATGTCAGATGGAGCAGCAGCTCATTATAAGAACAAAAAAAAATTTGCCAGTTTGTGCAGTTTTCGGTCCAATTATGGGTTGGAAGCAGAATGGCACTTCTTCGCAACTTCACATGGCAAAGGTCCATGTGACGCTGTTGGAGGTACTCTCAAGCGAATGGCAAAACGAGCAAGTCTTGCTCGAGATTATGGAAACACAATCACAACTCCTCGAGAACTGTATGACTGGGCAGTTAAACAGTCAGATATACATATAACAAAATTGAATTTCTGCTTTATTTCAAATGAACAATATGCAAAAATAACGGATGAACTTGAAGAACTATACACATACAGTCACGTAAAAACAATACCTGGTACACAAAAATTTCATTCATTTGTGCCAATTTCTGAAAATCAAATTGAAGCGAAGAAGTTTTCGAATTCAAAAGATAATCCAAAAAAGTTTACTTTGTTTCAGATAGACTAAAGATCTAATATTCAAAAAACGTCACAATAGAATGTATAAAAGAAGGATGTATATATTGTAGAAAAGAAAATAATTGAATACACATATACATATGTACATATTTCATCAATACACAAGCGTTTTCATTTATATAAAACCCTAAAAGCAAATTTGTCTTGAGCCCTTTCCAATATCAAGCACGTTTTCAATGTCAAGCACGTTAAGATATTAAAAAAGTAGTTGAGCCCATTAAGTTTTAATGGATTGTCATTAGGATTCTGGATACATTACTGTACGAGTTAATGCACAACACGCAAAAAAAAAAATAAAATGAAAAAGTTTTTTTTAGGAAATTTTTTTTTCCTTAAAAATGCCCATCTTGTGATGTATGGAGGAAAGTTAGGCAACTATATTGTCTTTCTTGGGAAAAAAATTCAAAACATAAAAAAGTGGGCTTTATCTGTAAATTGACTTTTAATTTTGAAAAGATATTTTTTAGCGTGTAAAACATTTTTTTATATTTTTCAAATATGTTTTCTTGAAAGCTTGGACAATTCCCTAAAAGTCCCCCATACATCACTTTTTTGTACAACTTATCATATTCGAGTTATATTTTTTGTGAAAAAAACGGCAAATGCGCAACACGCTAAAAAAACTAACATGAAAAAGTTTTGTTAGAAAAACTTTTTTTCCTTAAAAGTGCCCATCTTGTGATGTATGGAGGAAAGTTAGGCAACAATATTGACTTTCTTGAAAAAAAAATTTCAAAACATAAAAAAGTGGGCATTTTCTGTAAATTGACTTTTAATTTTAAAAATATATTTTTTAGCGTGTAAAAATATATTTAGAATTTTTAAAATATTTTTTCATGAAAGCTTGGACAATTCTCTAAATGTCACCCATACATCACTTTTTTGTACATCTTATCATATTCGAGTTATTTTTTGTGAAAAAAAAAACGGTTAAAGAACTTTGACTCTTTTTAAATGTTAGTCTAGGTTAATTTTGAAAAAACAAAATACGCAAAGTTGCTTAAAAAGGTAAAGTCTTGAAACCTACAAAATTTCATAACATTCTGAGGGGGTGCTGCCAACCCCGAAGACGGTGCGGAATTCGTCCATTATTAATGTTTGCAGTACATTGGAAATGTATTACAAGCATTAAAGCGGCCAGGTCTACTGTGCAGCGTTATTTTTTTTTTACAATAAAGCCATTAAGTGGGGACATCTCGTACCAACCACTCAGCTTTTGAGAAAGCAAAATAAGTGAAAATCGATGGGGGTGACGTTGCTAAGAAGGTTAATGTCCAGGGCCGGATCTAAGGGGAGGCCGGGGGGGCCCGGGCCCCCACATTTTAGGGGCCCCCACAAAAACATTTTTTAATTGCTAAAATGAACTTTATTCTTCATATTGCTCAAGTACTGTTCGAAAATAAGGAAAAACATTTTTGGTAATCTCTCCGAGGGGCCTCCACATCCGCTCGGGCCCCGGGCCCCCACAATCCTTAATCCGGGCCTGTTAATGTCACCCCTTGGTCCTTCGCTTCCTGGGATGGAACACAGGTATTTGGTCCGTGTCCTGGCCCTAATGCCTAGGCTTAAGCGCCTTTACTCGCTCTCTGAAATGAAACAAACTGGGTGCGAGGGAAACGATGCGTAACTAAAAATTAGTTTTCGAAGTTTATAAATGCCCACTTAAGGAAAAAATGAAAATGTAGTTTGAAACGGTCTCACCGATTTATCTGGAAATTGCTGTTTCTCGGTGTTAAGGGGGACGTCATTACAGCGCAGTCAGGCTTGCTCCTCGTCTCACCACCGTCGCGCACGCAGTCAACACAAATTCTCACACGATGATAAACATCCCATTTTTGAAGTAGTTCCACAACTCTCCCACACAACTGAATTCGGCACCGCCCAAACACTCACGACAAATACGGAAAATGAAAGATTTGCAGGATTTCGGCACGAAAAAACTTAATACAATAACGAATTATTCGTTTCAAAACGATGCCCAAGTCGACAGTCCAGGCAAATGTCACGCGCACTTTCCAAACGAAACACTTCCGGATGGCGTAGCTTACCCCCCTCGGAAAAACGTGAACCTTTCACTTGTAGCACCGGAACTGCAATCACAGTATCTATGCAAACACAACTTGTTAACCTCGCCGGATGGCGTAGCACCACCAGCCGTTTCACGATTCGGAAGGGAAAATCCAAATAACGCAGAACCGAGAAAAACACGACATACGATTCGAAAACACAACCGCCCGCACGCACGGCTTGCTACGATCTTCAAAAAAAAATCCACAAGGAATCCCTGACACAATTCTGGAAAAATCTCTAAATGAATCCCAGAATAAATGCCTAAAGGTAATGTGAGAAGGATCAAGGGATGATCCCCGGAAAAATATCCCGAAAGGAATCGTGAGGGATATGGTTGAAAAATTCGTGGGTAAATCCTGGAAGAACTCTTTGAAAAAATCTCGGAAGGAATCAATGAATAAATTACGCGAGGAGTTCCCGATAGAAACCCTGAGGACGTTTTTAAACAAATTTCGAGAGAAATCAAGCTAGGAATCGCAGATGGGGTCCCCGGGAGAATCGCGGAAGGAATCTCTGAAACAATCCTTAAACAGGGTTCTCGCAAGGAATTACAAGATTTAACCTGGTAGAAATCGTCGAAAAAAGTCCATGGAGAAGTATCGGGAGGAATTGCTGAATCTTTTCGTAGATAACTGTCTTGTGAATGCCTTGTATGTAAAGTATGTAAGGTGGTCTTGTTTTTTTTTTTTTTTTTTTTGGCGCGTGACTATTGAAACCGCCATCTTTACATCTCTTCACTAGATCAAAATAATAGTAAGATTAGTTTATTTTACAAACCAGTGTCACCTGTACGAAGCATTTTTTGCTAACAATTACCTTGCCGGGTTAGATTTGGCCAGATGAACATATTTGTAGAAGACACTAAAATTTCATCTTTTTGTCGGATTGAGATGTTATGTACTCAAATCAATTATAGTACAGCACCATCTAGTGAGATAAACTCTAACTAAAAATCATTTGAAAAGAAAATTCACATCCGTATGGACAACTCCACCCAAGACATTAACTTCAAATTATAAACCATTGTTAAGCTATCAGGAAAACATATTTACTCAACATTTGAAATTGTTCTCAAAAACGAGGACCATATGTAATCTTTGCTGCAACGTTTGCGCCACCTAGTGAGTCAATTTTCAAGTTATTTGTTCAGCATGTGCGAAGAATGGATCTTCCGAACAACTTCTTTAACCCTCGAGCGATCGCGCTGTTGTATTTTGTACAACACGATGAAAAAATCTCGCTTTTTGTACTCAGCCTTAGCGTGGTGCTGACGCAGGTAGTCAACCGCGCGAGTTACGGAAGGTTAAGAATAGGATGCTGAAGTGTTGAGTAATTCTTAAGATAATGACTTCAAAAGTATTGTCCTGTAAATAGGACACTGTGCGGCCTGGGTAAGGAACTTGGGCAACGGAAGCTTCTCAAGACGAGCGATTCCACGAACAAGTGGGAAATTTTTCCAGTTTTTATTTTTTGTATTTTTTGATTTGCATGAAACCTTGCATACAAGTTTTTGGGGAACAAAAACGCCGTTTTGCATACACTCAGAGAAAAATCTAAACTAAATAGTATAAATCCTAGACTAAATCACTATTCGCCTGGTTGACCCCAGACTCCGTTTATATGCTGGGTATACTGGCCAAGTATAACTCCGATATAGACGTATTCTAGTATAAGTGCGGTCTATCGGGCCTAGTTTAACCAGGATTTAATTTAAAATGTATGGAAATTGTTTTGTTTTTGTTCTTTTTCTAGGGAAAAAACCTTCTCGCAACTGCAACTTTATTCAATTAAATAAATAATAATATCTTAAAATCTAATTATAAAATATATCAAGTGAATCCCCGGAAAACAGCATCGCGATAACGGTGACATCCAGGACCTTCTCTTCTACCGCGACAGCCTTGTGCAGCATAATGTCGACGTCGGAACGGCTTCTGGGTAACAGCTACCGGATACCCATTCCATCGGCCAGGGCGTGGACCATAAATCCGATCGTGGCGGTCAGAAAGTGCACTTCCTGTGGCGGAAAGATAGGTACCTGTTCGGAACGATATATGACACTTTTTAGAGCACTTCCAACGAATACAAAGTAGTACTCACGACCTACCTCGGACATTAGCACAATCTGCGGATTTCTTTTCTTCGGATCTCCGTCTGGGTGTTTCCGAAATCGGTTGCCCAACGGGGAATCCTGCGGGAAAACGCTGACAATGGTCTTTCAGATGATTGCGTGCGTGGGCCGGTGGTATGGTTGATAATGGAGTCTGCAGCAAATAAAATACTAAATCTTAGCCTGTGCCTTTCATGTTTAACAAATACTTACCATTTCTCGATAAAATTCAGCGGAAATCGTCGCATGACTAAATTTTAGTATTGCAGGAAAATTCATTTGCCGTTAGTGATTCAAAGGGGAAAACAGTTTTCTTCGACGCGGTGAATAACATAGTGTTACTTAAAATAGTCTCGTATAACTCTGACTCAGTTTAACTTTTTAGACTAATCAAGTATATTTGTTAAACTAAGCAAAGTGTATACCGCAAGTAAACAAAAAAGGCTTAAAAATTAAGAGAAGGAAGTTTTGTTTCATTTCAGAGTGTACTTGGTTCGCCATTTTGAATCTAGCCTTACTTATGAGAAGGGCCTATGAAAAATGCACATGATATCTTCAAAAAAATGTACCTCGAAAACGGTTTGTCCGATCGGTTTGGTGTCTTCGGCGAAGTTTTAGACAATTGTTGGTGCTATATGGAGAAAATATGCACGGTAAAAAAAAATGTTTGGTTTTTTTATTTGAACTAAAATATAGATTTTCCCTCAAAAGTGACATGTCAATATTTTTTTTATTATCCTTATGTTATAGCTGACTGAAAATGCTATCTAGTGCACAGTGGGTTGTTCTGGAGAAAAATAAGTTACAATGAAAAAAAAATGTTTTAAAAAATTACGGTTTTCAAAAAAAGCTATTAAGTAAAGTCAAACAAGTTTGTCGCCCTAATTTTATGAAAGTACATCAAATTTGCAAGAAAAAAGTACTTCGGTAACATTTTTCTAAGATGCACCGTTTAGATGATATTACTAATTTAATATTGATTTTTTTGATAACCTAATAAGTTTTAGCCCTTTTCGGATGTACTCCGTGTTTCTCCAGTTTCAAAAGTATTTTTTTCGGAAAGATTGGAAAATTTTGAGTTAAAATGACACTGACAGCTTAAAGATTTGAGTGAAATTCTCTGCCTTAAAAGTATTTTGAAAAACAAGTTACAAAATCCCACTATCAGGAACAATGATTTCTTCCAGTGGTTTTTGGTGCATTGTGTTGAAAATGTGCATTCAACTCTTGCATATCGCAAGCTCCTCAATTAGCAAGATTCAAAAGAGCGAATAAGGCTTATTTTTTAGCGGTGGTATTTGTGCGCAATAAAAAATAACATTATATTTTGTACATCAGTTTATTTTTATCCCTGTATTTTTATCAAATTATTGTTTACACAACTTTCTTAACAATATCGAATATTTTGGCATCATTGTCAGGACAGTTTGAATAAAGCTTTGCCTTTATTGTATTTTCTGATAGAGGAAGAAATGAGTGGAATTTTTGAGTTTCTTGAATTGTTTTTGCATTATTATATTGATTATTTACCTGCAAAGACATATTTTCGTATTCTTCTGTAGTAGAATAACAACGTGCCAACTTTGTAAGTTCTTCTTCTTTTCGTTTGTTTGTCCAATTAAACAACTCTCTTGCAGTCTTTATCGGGTGTTCGCGTTCTTTGGCTAAACTTGCTCTGGTAACCATGCGTTTTATCGTACCTCCAATAGCATCGCATGGACCTTTTCCGTGCGATGTTGTGAAGAAATGCCATTCAGCGTCAATACCATACTTTGACTTAAACTTACAAAGGCTAAAAAATTTTTTTCGGTTTTTATACTGTGAAGCACCATCTGACATAAAATAAATTTTTTTCATGTTTTTATTTTGATCAGTTTGTAAAAAGTTTATCATTTTATCAATAAACAAATTAACAGCGACTGAATCATGTCTTAGTTCTTCTGTAATTATATTGAAGCTAAAATGTTTAATTTGCATATTTTCAGTATAATATATTACGAAAGGATGGATTGTGGCCTGTTGCGCGTTCCAATGGCGTGATTGAACTTCATCCTGCAAAACGAAGCTGTAATTTTCAGAAAAGTCACAAATAGCTAAAAATTCACCATCTTGCAAGTTTTGTTTTGTAGTTTTTGTAGGCTGCCTTTGTCTCCAACATTCGCAACACAAGCAATCAAACTACTGTACGGAACAAAAATGTCGAATGAATGCGCTTAACCACGATTGCGTCTTCGGGAGATGGTTCGGTTTTTGTTATTCCTGCCTTTCCCATAAAGAGAGCTGTTTTGGATAAATGTATGTGTCGTAATCGATTTATCACACACGAATAAACTAATATTATACCAATCTTAATCAAAATTGGCTGAAATCTTGCGAAAAGCTGGAATTAGACTAATGTCATCGTGTCAGACGACGTTGAATTGATCCACTTTTTTGTTTATTGATCTTTGTTCTGCCGCTTGTGTTGTGTGTAAGAGGTAGCGGTCGCGCTCGAATGAAACAAAGCAAGCTGACACCCGACCGCGACAACGAAACGAAGGTAGTGAAAAGTGTCGAATGTTTACAAGCCTGGGCCAGCGTGGCCATGGTGGACTAGTTCCAACAAACACCATGTTTACAATCACCAACTGTACGTAGTACAGCTAACTGGTATCTAATTACCTGTATCTAATACTTATTAGCACGTTTTCAGCACAAGGCACCAAAAACCACTGCACTGGAAGAAATCATTGTTCCTGATAGTGGGATTTTGTAACTTGTTTCAAAATACTTTTAATGCAGAGATTTTCACTCAAATCTTTAAGCTGTCAGTGTCATTTTAACTCAAAATTTTCCAATCTTTCCGAAAAAAATACTTTTGAAACTGGAGAAACACGGAGTACATCCGAAAAGGGCTAAAACTTATTAGGTTATCAAAAAAACCAATATTGAATGAGTAATATCTTCTAAACGGTGCATCTTAGAAAAATGTTACCGAAGTACTTTTTTCTTGCAAATTTGATGTACTTTCACAAAATTAGGGCGACAAACTTTTTTGACTTTACTTAATAGCTTTTTTTGAAAACCGTGATTTTTTAAAACATTTTTTTTTTCATTGTAACCTATTTTTCTCCAGAACAACCCACTGTGCACTAGATAGCATTTTTAGTCAGATATAACATAAGGATAATAAAAAAATATTGACATGTCACTTTTGAGGGAAAATCTATATTTTAGTTCAAATCACAAAAACCAAACATTTTTTTTTACCGTGCATATTTTCTCCATATAGCACCAACAATTGTCTAAAACTTCGACGAAGACACCAAACCGATCGGACAAACCGTTTTAGAGAAACAATTTTTTGAAGATATCATGTGCATTTTTCATAGGCCCTTCTCATAAGTAAGGCTAGATTCAAAATGGCGAACCAAGTATGCAAAACGGCGTTTTTCTCCCCCAAAAACTTGTATGCAAGGTTTCATCCAAATAAACATATATGAAAATTACTCGTTGCTGAAATGATATGGAACCGCTCAGATAGTAATCAAGTTCTATTCCCGATGCTTATAGTTCTATATTTACTAGAAAAAAACGGACACATCTACTGTTGTTTAACCATTTGACACCAAAGTACTGCACACGTGTTGCATAATGATAGACAATTGATATGCATATGTGGCTCGTTTACCGCCTAAGTTGCACCGGTTAAGCGCACTTCCTAAACTGCAACTTCTAGAACACAGAGCCAACCGTGCAGCCAACAGCGGTTCAACCCGGAGGTAGGACGACTACTGCAGCTTGCGTTCTGCTGCGATTGCTGCGCCGATATCCTCATGCCCTCCCATTCACTCCACCACCATCGCACACTGCAACGAGTGGTGGCTAACCTTCGCGTACCCAACGTCTATTTCGGATGATTTTCGAATCTTGAAACAGCTATGAAAAAGGCATTTCCGAACCGATTTTTTTGAAGTCAATTGCATTCGCTCCAGGTTTGTCCAAATTGTCAAGGACTACCATACGGAACCGGTTCACCCATCCGTTCCGGAGTTATTCCAGATTCCGTTGGGGTCATGACCGGCCGGAAAATGACACATTAATGCATTTTACTCTGAATCTATAGTTATTTTGGAAATTTGCACATATTATAGCCAGGAATGCAGAAACTATATAACTGCAAGGAACCATTGACTTGAAATGACACAATCAAGCAGTCTCATGAACCAGATATGTCCCGGGTGCCCCCAGGGATGTGGCCAAAGTGGCCATTCTAGCAACATTGTCAGAACCATTCATGCGGCACCTCAAACTTCATGATTTGTCGTAACATGTATGAAAATAGTCCTTCCATGCTCCTGAGACCCCTCGGGAACGGTCTGGTCATACCCGGAATGTTCCGGGTGCCCCCTGGGATGTGACAAAAGTGGCCATTTCCACAATGTTATCAAAATCAACCGTGCGACACCTCATACTTCATGATTTGTTGAAACCTAAAGGAAAATAGCCTTTATAGGCCCTTACGGCCACTTGGAACCGGTCTGGCCATACCTGAAATGTTCCGGATACCCTCAGGGAAGTGGTCATTTCTCAAACATAGTCAAAATTAGCCGTGCGACACCTCAAACTTCATAATTTGTCAAAACGTGAAGGAAAATAGTCCTTCTAAGCTCTTATGACCCCTCGGGAACGACCTGGCCATACCCGGAATGTTCCGAGTGCCCTAGGGATGTGACAAAAGTGGCCATTTCCACATTGTTATCAAAATCAGCCGTGCGACACCTCTAACTTCATGATTTGTTGAAACACAAAGGAAAATAATCCTTCTGGGCCCTTATGGTCCCTTGGGACCAATCTGGACATACCCGGAATGTTCCGGATGCCCTCAGGAAAGTGGTCATTTCTCAAACATTGTCAAAATCAGCCTTGTGACACCTCAAACTTCATGATTTTTTGAAACATGAAGGATAACAGTCCATTTAGGTTCCCATGACCCCTTAGAGTGGTTTTGTCCAGACTCGAAATATTCCAGATGCCCCATGGAAAGTGGTCAAAATGGTCATTTCCACAACGTTGATCAAAACAACCGTGCCACACCTCAAACTTAATGATTTGTCGAAACATGAAGGAAAATAGCTATTCTAGGCTCCCAAGGTCCCTTGGAAACAACCTCGCCGCACCGGATATGTCCCAGATGTCCCCCGGAAGGTTGTGGAAACTGATAGTGTGATACCTCGAACTTCACGATTTGTCAAAACATAAAAGAACATAGTGAGTCTTGATCCCTTGATTGTTTGATATTTTCTGTATGCCCCGTGAGGAAATAGTCGAGGATAACATTACCTTAGGTATTAGGGCCTGTCCATAAACTCCATAGACTTGGAGGGGGGACGTGGGGGTCTGGTCAAAGTCTACGGTCCATACAAATTTCGAAAATTTTGTATGGACGAAAGTCTACGATGGGGAGGGGGATCTGAGATTGCCAAAATCGAGTCTACGTAGTTTATGGACAGCGCCTTACCACAACGTGTCGAAATCAATCTTGCGACATCTCAAAGTGCA